>NW_022983341.1:270051-360051 GCF_011762595.2 Tursiops truncatus
AGCCCTCGAACGCCCTCAGGACAACATGGCTGGTGAGTGCGAAGTGCCAGGAAGACTCTGTCATGGCCCTTGTGTGAGCTGCCATGAGAGAACGCTGTGCTTGAAACACTGTGAGGCCGCCCTCGTACCTGAAGTCACTCTGCTCGAGGAGAAAGTCGGCATCTTAGCATGCTGTGTGGCTCCCGGCACACCAGCATGCACCCACGCCTGGAAGTAAGGCCCTGATTTGCCGTGCAGAAGCGGAGGCGTGCTGCAGTTTCCAGGAGGCGGTGGCCTCTGCTCTGCATACCTTGAACGGCAGCACAGCTTTCTGGACACCTGGGAGGCTAGCCGGGGCACCCTGTTCCCGGCAGGAACACTGAGTAACCCCAGGCGCACCTGGGTCTGCTAAGCAACATCCAGGCCCGTAGCCCTTTAGAGCCCCTCTGTGCACGCCGAGCGTAGGGAAACGCACTGCCCTCTCTTTTGGAGCAGCTTGGTTCCTCAGCACTCGCACACGTTCACGCACACCGTTCTGGCACGTCCACATGGCGCGGAGGTCTTACGCGTTGCCCTAATCGGAGCTGCGCTCAGAGTAACCCTCGTCTTCGCATTCCATCCAGGACCTCCTGACTGAAGGCACCGTGCCTCCTAGAGGACGGCGGCTTGGGTTCTTACTGCAATTCAAGTCCTGTTCCTTCTTTGGCACTGCAGGCAGCCCCAGGCCCAGAGGAGCAGCTACGGCGTTCCTTGGTTGAGACAGTTCGCTGGATGCGGGACTCCCTACTTCGATAAGTTGACTCAGGGAAGGAAACACAGGGTAACAGGTGTCTCTTGGGACTCGTTAGAAACCACAGGGATGTACGCTGAGTGTGCCATGAAAACGGGGGCCTGCTGGAACTAGCCCTGCTTTCCCATTTTGAGGGCGGCATTCATGCCTGCCTTGACGCTCCCTGACATTCCCGGCTCCCGACAGGCCAGTGAGCCCTGGAAGAATGCTTCGGGGAAAATTATGAGTTTGCTCTCTCTAAACCAGGGGCTTCCGTGGCCGCGGTGGCGGTCCGCATGACAGGCTCTAGAGCTAAAGGGAACCTCAACGTGAGAACTCGCCTCCAGGTTAGGCCCTGAGTAGCCGTGCAGAAAGGGAGGCATGCAGCTCTTTCCAGGAGTTCTTAGTCGCTTTGCTTTAAAGGAAGTACACGTCCGGGGACTCCTAGGCCCCACGGGCGTGCATCATTTTCCCTCCAAGGTCACTGAGTGCCTCCAGACACCTGTGGGCCGGCTGAGCAACGTCGAGGTCCATTGGTTGATTCCCTCGGAGGACCCCTGTGCGTGCCGAGTGCTGGGCAACCACACACACTGCGCGTTCCTTGAGGAGCGCTACATCTCCAGAGCCCTCGAACGCCCTCAGGACAACATGGCTGGTGAGTGCGAAGTGCCCAGGAAGACTCTGTCATGGCCCTTGTGTGAGCTGCCATGAGAGAACGCTGTGCTTGGAACACTGCGAGAGGCCCGCCCTCGTACCTGAAGTCACTCTGCTCGAGGAGAAAGTCGGCATCTTAGCATGCTGTGTGGCTCCCGGCACACCCAGCATGAACCCACGCCTGGAAGTAAGGCCCTGATTTGCCGTGCAGAAGCGGAGGCGTGCTGCAGTTTCCAGGAGGCGGTGGCCTCTGCTCTGCATACCTTGAACGGCAGCACAGCTTTCTGGACACCTGGGAGGCTAGCCGGGGCACCCTGTTCCCGGCAGGAACACTGAGTAACCCCAGGCGCACCTGGGTCTGCTAAGCAACATCCAGGCCCGTAGCCCTTTAGAGCCCCTCTGTGCACGCCGAGCGTAGGGAAACGCACTGCCCTCTCTTTTGGAGCAGCTTGGTTTCCTCAGCACTCGCACACGTTCACGCACACAGTTCTGGCACGTCCCACATGGCGCGGAGGTCTTACGCATTGCCCTAATCGGAGCTGCGCTCAGAGTAACCCTCGTCTTCGCATTCCATCCAGACCTCCTGACTGAAGGCACCGTGCCTCCTAGAGGACGGCGGCTTGGGTTCTTACTGCAATTCAAGTCCTGTTCCTTCTTTGGCACTGCAGGCAGCCCCAGGCCCAGAGGAGCAGCTACGGCGTTCCTTGGTTGAGACAGTTCGCTGGATGCGGGACTCCCTACTTCGATAAGTTGACTCAGGGAAGGAAACACAGGGTAACCGGTGTCTCTTGGGACTCGTTAGAAACCACAGGGATGTACGCTGAGTGTGCCCATGGAAACGGGGGCCTGCTGGAACTAGCCCTGCTTTCCCATTTTGAGGGCGGCATTCATGCCTGCCTTGACGCTCCCTGACATTCCCGGCTCCCGACAGGCCAGTGAGCCCTGGAAGAATGCTTCGGGGAAAATTATGAGTTTGCTCTCTCTAAACCAGGGGCTTCCGTGGCCGCGGTGGCGGTCCGCATGACAGGCTCTAGAGCTAAAGGGAACCTCAACGTGAGAACTCGCCTCCAGGTTAGGCCCTGAGTAGCCGTGCAGAAAGGGAGGCATGCAGCTCTTTCCAGGAGTTCTTAGTCGCTTTGCTTTAAAGGAAGTACCCGTCCGGGGACTCCTAGGCCCCACGGGCGTGCATCATTTTCCCTCCAAGGTCACTGAGTGCCTCCAGACACCTGTGGGCCGGCTGAACAACGTCGAGGTCCATTGGTTGATTCCCTCGGAGGACCCCTGTGCGTGCCGAGTGCTGGGCAACCACACACTGCGCGTTCCTTGAGGAGCGCTACATCTCCAGAGCCCTCGAACGCCCTCAGGACAACATGGCTGGTGAGTGCGAAGTGCCCAGGAAGACTCTGTCATGCCCCTTGTGTGAGCTGCCATGAGAGAACGCTGTGCTTGGAACACTGCGAGGCCCGCCCTCGTACCTGAAGTCACTCTGCTCGAGGAGAAAGTCGCATCTTAGCATGCTGTGTGGCTCCCGGCACACCCAGCATGAACCCACGCCTGGAAGTAAGGCCCTGATTTGCCGTGCAGAAGCGGAGGCGTGCTGCAGTTTCCAGGAGGCGGTGGCCTCTGCTCTGCATACCTTGAATGGCAGCACAGCTTTCTGGACACCTGGGAGGCTAGCCGGGGCACCCTGTTCCCGGCAGGAACACTGAGTAACCCCAGGCGCACCTGGGTCTGCTAAGCAACATCCAGGCCCGTAGCCCTTTAGAGCCCCTCTGTGCACGCCGAGCGTAGGGAAACGCACTGCCCTCTCTTTTGGAGCAGCTTGGTTTCCTCAGCACTCGCACACGTTCACGCACACCGTTCTGGCACGTCCCACATGGCGCGGAGGTCTTACGCGTTGCCCTAATCGGAGCTGCGCTCAGAGTAACCCTCGTCTTCGCATTCCATCCAGGACCTCCTGACTGAAGGCACCGTGCCTCCTAGAGGACGGCGGCTTGGGTTCTTACTGCAATTCAAGTCCTGTTCCTTCTTTGGCACTGCAGGCAGCCCCAGGCCCAGAGGAGCAGCTACGGCGTTCCTTGGTTGAGACAGTTCGCTGGATGCGGGACTCATTACTTCGATAAGTTGACTCAGGGAAGGAAACACAGGGTAACCAGTGTCTCTTGGGACTCGTTAGAAACCACAGGGATGTACGCTGAGTGTGCCCATGAAAACGGGGCCTGCTGGAACTAGCCCTGCTTTCCATTTTGAGGGCGGCATTCATGCCTGCCTTGACGCTCCCTGACATTCCCGGCTCCCGACAGGCCAGTGAGCCCTGGAAGAATGCTTCGGGGAAAATTATGAGTTTGCTCTCTCTAAACCAGGGGCTTCCGTGGCCGCGGTGGCGGTCCGCATGACAGGCTCTAGAGCTAAAGGGAACCTCAACGTGAGAACTCGCCTCCAGGTTAGGCCCTGAGTAGCCGTGCAGAAAGGGAGGCATGCAGCTCTTTCCAGGAGTTCTTAGTCGCTTTGCTTTAAAGGAAGTACACGTCCGGGGACTCCTAGGCCCCACGGGCGTGCATCATTTTCCCTCCAAGGTCACTGAGTGCCTCCAGACACCTGTGGGCCGGCTGAACAACGTCGAGGTCCATTGGTTGATTCCCTCGGAGGACCCCTGTGCGTGCCGAGTGCTGGGCAACCACACACTGCGCGTTCCTTGAGGAGCGCTACATCTCCAGAGCCCTCGAACGCCCTCAGGACAACATGGCTGGTGAGTGCGAAGTGCCCAGGAAGACTCTGTCATGGCCCTTGTGTGAGCTGCCATGAGAGAACGCTGTGCTTGGAACACTGCGAGGCCCGCCCTCGTACCTGAAGTCACTCTGCTCGAGGAGAAAGTCGGCATCTTAGCATGCTGTGTGGCTCCCGGCACACCCAGCATGAACCCACGCCTGGAAGTAAGGCCCTGATTTGCCGTGCAGAAGCGGAGGCGTGCTGCAGTTTCCAGGAGGCGGTGGCCTCTGCTCTGCATACCTTGAACGGCAGCACAGCTTTCTGGACACCTGGAGGCTAGCCGGGGCACCCTGTTCCCGGCAGGAACACTGAGTAACCCAGGCGCACCTGGGTCTGCTAAGCAACATCCAGGCCCGTAGCCCTTAGAGCCCCTCTGTGCACGCCGAGCGTAGGGAAACGCACTGCCCTCTCTTTTGGAGCAGCTTGGTTTCCTCAGCACTCGCACACGTTCACGCACACCGTTCTGGCACGTCCCACATGGCGCGGAGGTCTTACGCGTTGCCCTAATCGGAGCTGCGCTCAGAGTAACCCTCGTCTTCGCATTCCATCCAGGACCTCCTGACTGAAGGCACCGTGCCTCCTAGAGGACGGCGGCTTGGGTTCTTACTGCAATTCAAGTCCTGTTCCTTCTTTGGCACTGCAGGCAGCCCCAGGCCCAGAGGAGCAGCTACGGCGTTCCTTGGTTGAGACAGTTCGCTGGATGCGGGACTCCCTACTTCGATAAGTTGACTCAGGGAAGGAAACACAGGGTAACCGGTGTCTCTTGGGACTCGTTAGAACCACAGGGATGTACGCTGAGTGTGCCCATGGAAACGGGGGCCTGCTGGAACTAGCCCTGCTTTCCCATTTTGAGGGCGGCATTCATGCCTGCCTTGACGCTCCTGACATTCCCGGCTCCCGACAGGCCAGTGAGCCCTGGAAGAATGCTTCGGGGAAAATTATGAGTTTGCTCTCTCTAAACCAGGGGCTTCCGTGGCCGCGGTGGCGGTCCGCATGACAGGCTCTAGAGCTAAAGGGAACCTCAACGTGAGAACTCGCCTCCAGGTTAGGCCCTGAGTAGCCGTGCAGAAAGGGAGGCATGCAGCTCTTTCCAGGAGTTCTTAGTCGCTTTGCTTTAAAGGAAGTACACGTCCGGGGACTCCTAGGCCCCACGGGCGTGCATCATTTTCCCTCCAAGGTCACTGAGTGCCTCCAGACACCTGTGGGCCGGCTGAGCAACGTCGAGGTCCATTGGTTGATTCCCTCGGAGGACCCCTGTGCGTGCCGAGTGCTGGGCAACCACACACTGCGCGTTCCTTGAGGAGCGCTACATCTCCAGAGCCCTCGAACGCCCTCAGGACAACATGGCTGGTGAGTGCGAAGTGCCCAGGAAGACTCTGTCATGGCCCTTGTGTGAGCTGCCATGAGAGAACGCTGTGCTTGGAACACTGCGAGGCCCGCCCTCGTACCTGAAGTCACTCTGCTCGAGGAGAAAGTCGGCATCTTAGCATGCTGTGTGGCTCCCGGCACACCCAGCATGAACCCACGCCTGGAAGTAAGGCCCTGATTTGCCGTGCAGAAGCGGAGGCGTGCTGTAGTTTCCAGGAGGCGGTGGCCTCTGCTCTGCATACCTTGAACGGCATCACAGCTTTCTGGACACCTGGGAGGCTAGCCGGGGCACCCTGTTCCGGCAGGAACACTGAGTAACCCCCGGCGCACCTGGGTCTGCTAAGCAACATCCAGGCCCGTAGCCCTTTAGAGCCCCTCTGTGCACGCCGAGCGTAGGGAAACGCACTGCCCTCTCTTTTGGAGCAGCTTGGTTTCCTCAGCACTCGCACACGTTCACGCACACCGTTCTGGCACATCCCACATGGCGCGGAGGTCTTACGCGTTTCCCTAATCGGAGCTGCGCTCAGAGTAACCCTCGTCTTCGCATTCCATCCAGGACCTCCTGACTGAAGGCACCGTGCCTCCTAGAGGACGGCGGCTTGGGTTCTTACTGCAATTCAAGTCCTGTTCCTTCTTTGGCACTGCAGGCAGCCCCAGGCCCAGAGGAGCAGCTACGGCGTTCCTTGGTTGAGACAGTTCGCTGGATGCGGGACTCCCTACTTCGATAAGTTGACTCAGGGAAGGAAACACAGGGTAACCGGGTTCTCTTGGGACTCGTTAGAAACCACAGGGATGTACGCTGAGTGTGCCCATGAAAACGGGGGCCTGCTGGAACTAGCCCTGCTTTCCCATTTTGAGGGCGGCATTCATGCCTGCCTTGACGCTCCCTGACATTCCCGCTCCCGACAGGCCAGTGAGCCCTGGAAGAATGCTTCGGGGGAAAATTATGAGTTTGCTCTCTCTAAACCAGGGGCTTCCGTGGCCGCGGTGGCGGTCCGCATGACAGGCTCTAGAGCTAAAGGGAACCTCAACGTGAGAACTCGCCTCCAGGTTAGGCCCTGAGTAGCCGTGCAGAAAGGGAGGCATGCAGCTCTTTCCAGGAGTTCTGTAGTCGCTTTGCTTTAAAGGAAGTACATACGTCCGGGGACTCCTAGGCCCACGGGCGTGCATCATTTTCCCTCCAAGGTCACTGAGTGCCCTCCAGACACCTGTGGGCCGGCTGAGCAACGTCGAGGTCCATTGGTTGATTCCCTCGGAGGGACCCCTGTGCGTGCCGAGTGCTGGGCAACCACACACTGCGCGTTCCTTGAGGAGCGCTACATCTCCAGAGCCCTCGAACGCCCTCAGGACAACATGGCTGGTGAGTGCGAAGTGCCCAGGAAGACTTCTGTCATGGCCCTTGTGTGAGCTGCCATGAGAGAACGCTGTGCTTGGAACACTGCTGAGGCCCGCCCTCGTACCTGAAGTCACTCTGCTCGAGGAGAAAGTCGGCATCTTAGCATGCTGTGTGGCTCCCGGCACACCCAGCATGAACCCACGCCTGGAAGTAAGGCCCCTGATTTGCCGTGCAGAAGCGGAGGCGTGCTGCAGTTTCCAGGAGGCGGTGGCTTCTGCTCTGCATACCTTGAACGGCAGCACAGCTTTCTGGACACGTGGGAGGCTAGCCGGGGGCACCCTGTTCCCGGCAGGAACACTGAGTAACCCCAGGCGCACCTGGGTCTGCTAAGCAACATCCAGGCCCGTAGCCCCTTTAGAGCCCCTCTGTGCACGCCGAGCGTAGGGAAAACGCACTGCCCTCTCTTTTGGAGCAGCTTGGTTTCCTCAGCACTCGCACACGTTTCACGCCACACCGTTCTGGCACGTCCCACATGGCGCTGGAGGTCTTATGCGTTGCCCTAATCGGAGCTGCGCTCAGAGTAACCCTCGTCTTCGCATTCCATCCAGGACCTCCTGACTGAAGGCACCGTGCCCCCCTAGAGGACGGCGGCTTGGGTTCTTACTGCAATTCAAGTCCTGTTCCTTCTTTGGCACTGCAGGCAAGCCCCAGGCCCAGAGGAGCAGCTACGGCGTTCCTTGGTTGAGACAGTTCGCTGGCATGCGGGACTCCCTACTTCGATAAGTTGACTCAGGGAAGGAAACACAGGGTAACCGGTGTCTCTTGGGACTCGTTAGAAACCACAGGGATGTACGCTGAGTGTGCCCATGTGAAACGGGGGCCTGCTGGAACTAGCCCTGCTTTCCCATTTTGAGGGCGGCATTCATGCCTGCCCTTGACTGCTCCCCTGACATTCCCGGCTCCCGACAGGCCAGTGAGCCCTGGAAGAATGCTTCGGGGAAAATTATGAGTTTGCTCTCTCTAAACCAGGGGCTTCCGTGGCCGTGGTGGCGGTCCGCATGACAGGCTCTAGAGCTAAAGGGAACCTCAACGTGAGAACTCGCCTCCAGGTTAGGCCCTGAGTAGC
Source organism: Tursiops truncatus (assembly GCF_011762595.2). Lineage (NCBI taxonomy): Eukaryota > Metazoa > Chordata > Mammalia > Artiodactyla > Delphinidae > Tursiops > Tursiops truncatus. The sequence continues at coordinate 278,053 of NW_022983341.1, forward strand.
CGTGCAGAAAGGGAGGCATGCAGCTCTTTCCAGGAGTTCTTAGTCGCTTTGCTTTAAAGGAAGTACACGTCCGGGGACTCCTAGGCCCCACGGGCGTGCATCATTTTCCCTCCAAGGTCACTGAGTGCCTCCAGACACCTGTGGGCCGGCTGAGCAAAGTCGAGGTCCATTGGTTGATTCCCTCGGAGGACCCCTGTGCGTGCCGAGTGCTGGGCAACCACACACTGCGCTTTCCTTGAGGAGCGCTACATCTCCAGAGCCCTCGAACGCCCTCAGGACAACATGGCTTTGAGTGCGAAGTGCCCAGGAAGACTCTGTCATGGCCCTTGTGTGAGCTGCCATGAGAGAACGCTGTGCTTGGAACACTGCGAGGCCCGCCCTCGTACCTGAAGTCACTCTGCTCGAGGAGAAAGTCGGCATCTTAGCATGCTGTGTGGCTCCCGGCACACCCAGCATGAACCCACCGCCTGGAAGTAAGGCCCTGATTTGCCGTGCAGAAGCGGAGGCGTGCTGCAGGTTTCCAGGAGGCGGTGGCTCTGCTCTGCATACCTTGAACGGCAGCACAGCTTTCTGGACACCTGGGAGGCTAGCCGGGGCCACCCTGTTCCCGGCAGGAACACTGAGTAACCCCAGGCGCACCTGGGGTCTGCTAAGCAACTCCAGGCCCGTAGCCCTTTAGAGCCCCTCTGTTGCACGCCGAGCGTAGGGAAACGCACTGCCCTCCTCTTTTGGAGCAGCTTGGTTTCCTCAGCAACTCGCACACGTTCACGACCACCGTCTGGCACGTCCCACCATGGCGCGGAGGGTCTTACGCGTTGCCCTAATCGGAGCTGCGCTCAGAGTAACCCTCGTCTTCGCATTCCATCCAGGACCTCCTGACTGAAGGCACCGTGCCTCCTAGAGGACGGCGGCTTGGGTTCTTACTGCAATTCCAAGTCCTGTTCCTTCTTTGGCACTGCAGGCAGCCCCAGGCCCAGAGGAGCAGCTACGGCGTTCCTTGGTTGAGACAGTTCGCTGGATGCGGGACTCCCTACTTCGATAAGTTTGACTCAGGGAAGGAAACACAGGGTAACCGGTGTCTCTTGGGACTCGATAGAAACCAAAGGGATGTACGCTGAGTGTGCCCATGAAAACGGGGGCCTGCTGGAACTAGCCCTGCTTTCCCATTTGAGGGCGGCATTCATCCTGCCTTGACGCTCCCTGACATTCCCGGCTCCCGACAGGCCAGTGAGCCCTGGAAGAATGCTTCGGGGAAAATTATGAGTTTGCTCTCTCTAAACCAGGGCTTCCGTGGCCGCGGTGGCGGTCCGCATGACAGGCTCTAGAGCTAAAGGGAACCTCAACGTGAGAACTCGCCTCCAGGTTAGGCCCTGAGTAGCCGTGCAGAAAGGGAGGCATGCAGCTCTTTCCAGGAGTTCTTAGTCGCTTTGCTTTAAAGGAAGTACACGTCCGGGGACTCCTAGGCCCCACGGGCGTGCATCATTTTCCCTCCAAGGTCACTGAGTGCCTCCAGACACCTGTGGGCCGGCTGAGCAACGTCGAGGTCCATTGGTTGATTCCCTCGGAGGACCCCTGTGCGTGCCGAGTGCTGGGCAACCACACACTGCGCGTTCCTTGAGGAGCGCTACATCTCCAGAGCCCTCGAAACGCCCTCAGGACAACATGGCTGGTGAGTGCGAAGTGCCCAGGAAGACTCTGTCATGGCCCTTGTGTGAGCTGCCATGAGAGAACGCTGTGCTTGGAACACTGCGAGGCCCGCCCTCGTACCTGAAGTCACTCTGCTCGAGGAGAAAGTCGGCATCTTAGCATGCTGTGTGGCTCCCGGCACACCCAGCATGAACCCACGCCTGGAAGTAAGGCCCTGATTTGCCGTGCAGAAGCGGAGGCGTGCTGCAGTTTCCAGGAGGCGGTGGCCTCTGCTCTGCATACCTTGAACGGCAGCACAGCTTTCTGGACACCTGGGAGGCTAGCCGGGGCACCCTGTTCCCGGCAGGAACACTGAGTAACCCCAGGCGCACCTGGGTCTGCTAAGCAACATCCAGGCCCGTAGCCTTTTAGAGCCCCTCTGTGCACGCCGAGCGTAGGGAAACGCACTGCCCTCTCTTGTGGAGCAGCTTGGTTCTCCTCAGCACTCGCACACGTTCACGCACACCGTTCTGGCACGTCCCACATGGCGCGGAGGTCTTACGCGTTGCCCTAATCGGAGCTGCGCTCAGAGTAACCCTCGTCTTCGCATTCCATCCAGGGACCTCCTGACTGAAGGCACCGTGCCTCCTTAGAGGACGGCGGCTTGGGTTCTTACTGCAATTCAAGTCCTGTTCCTTCTTTGGCACTGCAGGCAGCCCAGGCCCAGAGGAGCAGCTACGGCGTTCCTTGGTTGAGACAGTCGCTGATGCGGGACTCCCTACTTCGATAAGTTGACTCAGGGAAGGAAACACAGGGTAACCGGTGTCTCTTGGGACTCGTTATGAAACCACAGGGATGTACGCTGAGTGTGCCCATGAAACGGGGGCCTGCTGGAACTAGCCCTGCTTTCCCATTTTGAGGGCGGGATTCATGCCTGCCTTGACGCTCCCTGACATTCCCGGCTCCCGACAGGCCAGTGAGCCCTGGAAGAATGCTTCGGGGAAAATTATGAGTTTGCTCTCTCTAAACCAGGGGCTTCCGTGGCCCGCGGTGGCGTGTCCGCATGACAGGCTCTAGAGCTAAAGGGAACCTCAACGTGAGAACTCGCCTCCAGGTTAGGCCCTGAGTAGCCGTGCAGAAAGGAGGCATGCAGCTCTTTCCAGGAGTTCTTAGTCGCTTTGCTTTAAAGGAAGTACACGTCCGGGGAACTCCTAGGCCCACACGGGCGTGCATCATTTTCCCTCCAAGGTCACTGAGTGCCTCCAGACACCTGTGGGCCGGCCTGAGCAACGTCGAGGTCCATTGGTTGATTCCCTCGGAGGACCCCTGTGCGTGCCGAGTGCTTGGGCAACCACACTACTGCGCGTTCCTTGAGGAGCGCTACATCTCCAGAGCCCTCGAACGCCCTCAGGACAACATGGCTGGTGAGTGCGAAGTGCCCAGGAAGACTCTGTCATGGCCCTTGTGTGAGCTGCCATGAGAGAACGCTGTGCTTGGAACACTGCGAGGCCCGCCCTCGTACCTGAAGTCACTCTGCTCGAGGAGAAAGTCGGCATCTTAGCATGCTGTGTGGCTCCCGGCACACCCAGCATGAACCCACGCCTGGAAGTAAGGCCCTGATTTGCCGTGCAGAAGCGGAGGCGTGCTGCAGTTTCCAGGAGGCGGTGGCCTCTGCTCTGCATACCTTGAACGCAGCACAGCTTTCTGGACACCTGGGAGGCTAGCCGGGGCACCCTGTTCCCGGCAGGAACACTGAGTAACCCAGGCGCACCTGGGTCTGCTAAGCAACATCCAGGCCCGTAGCCCTTTAGAGCCCCTCTGTGCACGCCGAGCGTAGGGAAACGCACTGCCCTCTCTTTTGGAGCAGCTTGGTTTCCTCAGCACTCGCACACGTTCACGCACACCGTTCTGGCACGTCCCACATGGCGCGGAGGTCTTACGCGTTGCCCTAATCGGAGCTGCGCTCAGAGTAACCCTCGTCTTCGCATTCCATCCAGGACCTCCTGACTGAAGGCACCGTGCCTCCTAGAGGACGGCGGCTTGGGTTCTTACTGCAATTCAAGTCCTGTTCCTTCTTTGGCACTGCAGGCAGCCCCAGGCCCAGAGGAGCAGCTACGGCGTTCCTTGGTTGAGACAGTTCGCTGGATGCGGGCCTCCCTACTTCGATAAGTTGACTCAGGGAAGGAAACACAGGGTAACCGGTGTCTCTTGGGACTCGTTAGAAACCACAGGGATGTACGCTGAGTGTGCCCATGGAAACGGGGGCCTGCTGGAACTAGCCCTGCTTTCCCATTTTGAGGGCGGCATTCATGCCTGCCTTGACGCTCCCTGACATTCCCGGCTCCCGACAGGCCAGTGAGCCCTGGAAGAATGCTTCGGGGAAAATTATGAGTTTGCTGTCTCTAAACCAGGGGCTTCCGTGGCCGCGGTGGCGGTCCGCATGACAGGCTCTAGAGCTAAAGGGAACCTCAACGTGAGAACTCGCCTCCAGGTTAGGCCCTGAGTAGCCGTGCAGAAAGGGAGGCATGCAGCTCTTTCCAGGAGTTCTTAGTCGCTTTGCTTTAAAGGAAGTACACGTCCGGGGACTCCTAGGCCCCACGGGCGTGCATCATTTTCCCTCCAAGGTCACTGAGTGCCTCCAGACACCTGTGGGCCGGCTGAACAACGTCGAGGTCCATTGGTTGATTCCCTCGGAGGACCCCTGTGCGTGCCGAGTGCTGGGCAACCACACACTGCGCGTTCCTTGAGGAGCGCTACATCTCCAGAGCCCTCGAACGCCCTCAGGACAACATGGCTGGTGAGTGCGAAGTGCCCAGGAAGACTCTGTCATGGCCCTTGTGTGAGCTGCCATGAGAGAACGCTGTGCTTGGAACACTGCGAGGCCCGCCCTCGTACCTGAAGTCACTCTGCTCGAGGAGAAAGTCGGCATCTTAGCATGCTGTGTGGCTCCCGGCACACCCAGCATGAACCCACGCCTGGAAGGTAAGGCCCTGATTTGCCGTGCAGAAGCGGAGGCGTGCTGCAGTTTCCAGGAGGCGGTGGCCTCTGCTCTGCATACCTTGAACGGCAGCACAGCTTTCTGGACACCTGGGAGGCTAGCCGGGGCACCCTGTTCCCGGCAGGAACACTGAGTAACCCCAGGCGCACCTGGGTCTGCTAAGCAACATCCAGGCCCGTAGCCCTTTAGAGCCCCTCTGTGCACGCCGAGCGTAGTGAAACGCACTGCCCTCTCTTTTGGAGCAGCTTGGTTTCCTCAGCACTCGCACACGTTCACGCACACCGTTCTGGCACGTCCCACATGGCGCGGAGGTCTTACGTGTTGCCCTAATCGGAGCTGCGCTCAGAGTAACCCTCGTCTTCGCATTCCATCCAGGACCTCCTGACTGAAGGCACCATGCCTCCTAGAGGACGGCGGCTTGGGTTCTTACTGCAATTCAAGTCCTGTTCCTTCTTTGGCACTGCAGGCAGCCCCAGGCCCAGAGGAGCAGCTACGGCGTTCCTTGGTTGAGACAGTTCGCTGGATGCGGGACTCCCTACTTCGATAAGTTGACTCAGGGAAGGAAACACAGGGTAACTGGTGTCTCTTGGGACTCGTTAGAAACCACAGGGATGTACGCTGAGTGTGCCCATGGAAACGGGGGCCTGCTGGAACTAGCCCTGCTTTCCCATTTTGAGGGCGGCATTCATGCCTGCCTTGACGCTCCCTGACATTCCCGGCTCCCGACAGGCCAGTGAGCCCTGGAAGAATGCTTCGGGGAAAATTATGAGTTTGCTGTCTCTAAACCAGGGGCTTCCGTGGCCGCGGTGGCGGTCCGCATGACAGGCTCTAGAGCTAAAGGGAACCTCAACGTGAGAACTCGCCTCCAGGTTAGGCCCTGAGTAGCCGTGCAGAAAGGGAGGCATGCAGCTCTTTCCAGGAGTTCTTAGTCGCTTTGCTTTAAAGGAAGTACACGTCCGGGGACTCCTAGGCCCCACGGGCGTGCATCATTTTCCCTCCAAGGTCACTGAGTGCCTCCAGACACCTGTGGGCCGGCTGAGCAACGTCGAGGTCCATTGGTTGATTCCCTCGGAGGACCCCTGTGCGTGCCGAGTGCTGGGCAACCACACACTGCGCGTTCCTTGAGGAGCGCTACATCTCCAGAGCCCTCGAACGCCCTCAGGACAACATGGCTGGTGAGTGCGAAGTGCCCAGGAAGACTCTGTCATGGCCCTTGTGTGAGCTGCCATGAGAGAACGCTGTGCTTGGAACACTGCGAGGCCCGCCCTCGTACCTGAAGTCACTCTGCTCGAGGAGAAAGTCGGCATCTTAGCATGCTGTGTGGCTCCCGGCACACCCAGCATGAACCCACGCCTGGAAGTAAGGCCCTGATTTGCCGTGCAGAAGCGGAGGCGTGCTGCAGTTTCCAGGAGGCGGTGGCCTCTGCTCTGCATACCTTGAACGGCAGCACAGCTTTCTGGACACCTGGGAGGCTAGCCGGGGCACCCTGTTCCCGGCAGGAACACTGAGTAACCCCAGGCGCACCTGGGTCTGCTAAGCAACATCCAGGCCCGTAGCCCTTTAGAGCCCCTCTGTGCACGCCGAGCGTAGGGAAACGCACTGCCCTCTCTTTTGGAGCAGCTTGGTTTCCTCAGCACTCGCACACGTTCACGCACACCGTTCTGGCACGTCCCACATGGCGCGGAGGTCTTACGCGTTGCCCTAATCGGAGCTGCGCTCAGAGTAACCCTCGTCTTCGCATTCCATCCAGGACCTCCTGACTGAAGGCACCGTGCCTCCTAGAGGACGGCGGCTTGGGTTCTTACTGCAATTCAAGTCCTGTTCCTTCTTTGGCACTGCAGGCAGCCCCAGGCCCAGAGGAGCAGCTACGGCGTTCCTTGGTTGAGACAGTTCGCTGGATGCGGGACTCCCTACTTCGATAAGTTGACTCAGGGAAGGAAACACAGGGTAACTGGTGTCTCTTGGGACTCGTTAGAAACCACAGGGATGTACGCTGAGTGTGCCCGTGCAAACGGGGGCCTGCTGGAACTAGCCCTGCTTTCCCATTTTGAGGGCGGCATTCATGCCTGCCTTGACGCTCCCTGACATTCCCGGCTCCCGACAGGCCAGTGAGCCCTGGAAGAATGCTTCGGGGAAAATTATGAGTTTGCTGTCTCTAAACCAGGGGCTTCCGTGGCCGCGGTGGCGGTCCGCATGACAGGCTCTAGAGCTAAAGGGAACCTCAACGTGAGAACTCGCCTCCAGGTTAGGCCCTGAGTAGCCGTGCAGAAAGGGAGGCATGCAGCTCTTTCCAGGAGTTCTTAGTCGCTTTGCTTTAAAGGAAGTACCCGTCCGGGGACTCCTAGGCCCCACGGGCGTGCATCATTTTCCCTCCAAGGTCACTGAGTGCCTCCAGACACCTGTGGGCCGGCTGAACAACGTCGAGGTCCATTGGTTGATTCCCTCGGAGGACCCCTGTGCGTGCCGAGTGCTGGGCAACCACACACTGCGCGTTCCTTGAGGAGCGCTACATCTCCAGAGCCCTCGAACGCCCTCAGGACAACATGGCTGGTGAGTGCGAAGTGCCCAGGAAGACTCTGTCATGCCCCTTGTGTGAGCTGCCATGAGAGAACGCTGTGCTTGGAACACTGCGAGGCCCGCCCTCGTACCTGAAGTCACTCTGCTCGAGGAGAAAGTCGGCATCTTAGCATGCTGTGTGGCTCCCGGCACACCCAGCATGAACCCATGCCTGGAAGTAAGGCCCTGATTTGCCGTGCAGAAGCGGAGGCGTGCTGCAGTTTCCAGGAGGCGGTGGCCTCTGCTCTGCATACCTTGAATGGCAGCACAGCTTTCTGGACACCTGGGAGGCTAGCCGGGGCACCCTGTTCCCGGCAGGAACACTGAGTAACCCCAGGCGCACCTGGGTCTGCTAAGCAACATCCAGGCCCGTAGCCCTTTAGAGCCCCTCTGTGCACGCCGAGCGTAGGGAAATGCACTGCCCTCTCTTTTGGAGCAGCTTGGTTTCCTCAGCACTCGCACACGTTCACGCACACCGTTCTGGCACGTCCCACATGGCGCGGAGGTCTTACGCGTTGCCCTAATCGGAGCTGCGCTCAGAGTAACCCTCGTCTTCGCATTCCATCCAGGACCTCCTGACTGAAGGCACCGTGCCTCCTAGAGGACGGCGGCTTGGGTTCTTACTGCAATTCAAGTCCTGTTCCTTCTTTGGCACTGCAGGCAGCCCCAGGCCCAGAGGAGCAGCTACGGCGTTCCTTGGTTGAGACAGTTCGCTGGATGCGGGACTCCCTACTTCGATAAGTTGACTCAGGGAAGGAAACACAGGGTAACCGGTGTCTCTTGGGACTCGTTAGAAACCACAGGGATGTACGCTGAGTGTGCCCATGGAAAACGGGGGCCTGCTGGAACTAGCCCTGCTTTCCCATTTTGAGGGCGGCATTCATGCCTGCCTTGACGCTCCCTGACATTCCCGGCTCCCGACAGGCCAGTGAGCCCTGGAAGAATGCTTCGGGGAAAATTATGAGTTTGCTGTCTCTAAACCAGGGGCTTCCGTGGCCGCGGTGGCGGTCCGCATGACAGGCTCTAGAGCTAAAGGGAACCTCAACGTGAGAACTCGCCTCCAGGTTAGGCCCTGAGTAGCCGTGCAGAAAGGGAGGCATGCAGCTCTTTCCAGGAGTTCTTAGTCGCTTTGCTTTAAAGGAAGTACCCGTCCGGGGACTCCTAGGCCCCACGGGCGTGCATCATTTTCCCTCCAAGGTCACTGAGTGCCTCCAGACACCTGTGGGCCGGCTGAACAACGTCGAGGTCCATTGGTTGATTCCCTCGGAGGACCCCTGTGCGTGCCGAGTGCTGGGCAACCACACACTGCGCGTTCCTTGAGGAGCGCTACATCTCCAGAGCCCTCGAACGCCCTCAGGACAACATGGCTGGTGAGTGCGAAGTGCCCAGGAAGACTCTGTCATGGCCCTTGTGTGAGCTGCCATGAGAGAACGCTGTGCTTGGAACACTGCGAGGCCCGCCCTCGTACCTGAAGTCACTCTGCTCGAGGAGAAAGTCGGCATCTTAGCATGCTGTGTGGCTCCCGGCACACCCAGCATGAACCCACGCCTGGAAGTAAGGCCCTGATTTGCCGTGCAGAAGCGGAGGCGTGCTGCAGTTTCCAGGAGGCGGTGGCCTCTGCTCTGCATACCTTGAACGGCAGCACAGCTTTCTGGACACCTGGGAGGCTAGCCGGGGCACCCTGTTCCCGGCAGGAACACTGAGTAACCCCAGGCGCACCTGGGTCTGCTAAGCAACATCCAGGCCCGTAGCCCTTTAGAGCCCCTCTGTGCACGCCGAGCGTAGGGAAACGCACTGCCCTCTCTTTTGGAGCAGCTTGGTTTCCTCAGCACTCGCACACGTTCAAGCACACCGTTCTGGCACGTCCCACATGGCGCGGAGGTCTTACGCGTTGCCCTAATCGGAGCTGCGCTCAGAGTAACCCTCGTCTTCGCATTCCATCCAGGACCTCCTGACTGAAGGCACCGTGCCTCCTAGAGGACGGCGGCTTGGGTTCTTACTGCAATTCAAGTCCTGTTCCTTCTTTGGCACTGCAGGCAGCCCCAGGCCCAGAGGAGCAGCTACGGCGTTCCTTGGTTGAGACAGTTCGCTGGATGCGGGACTCCCTACTTCGATAAGTTGACTCAGGGAAGGAAACACAGGGTAACCGGTGTCTCTTGGGACTCGTTAGAAACCACAGGGATGTACGCTGAGTGTGCCCATGGAAACGGGGGCCTGCTGGAACTAGCCCTGCTTTCCCATTTTGATGGCGGCATTCATGCCTGCCTTGACGCTCCCTGACATTCCCGGCTCCCGACAGGCCAGTGAGCCCTGGAAGAATGCTTCGGGGAAAATTATGAGTTTGCTGTCTCTAAACCAGGGGCTTCCGTGGCCGCGGTGGCGGTCCGCATGACAGGCTCTAGAGCTAAAGGGAACCTCAACGTGAGAACTCGCCTCCAGGTTAGGCCCTGAGTAGCCGTGCAGAAAGGGAGGCATGCAGCTCTTTCCAGGAGTTCTTAGTCGCTTTGCTTTAAAGGAAGTACCCGTCCGGGGACTCCTAGGCCCCACGGGCGTGCATCATTTTCCCTCCAAGGTCACTGAGTGCCTCCAGACACCTGTGGGCCGGCTGAACAACGTCGAGGTCCATTGGTTGATTCCCTCGGAGGACCCCTGTGCGTGCCGAGTGCTGGGCAACCACACACTGCGCGTTCCTTGAGGAGCGCTACATCTCCAGAGCCCTCGAACGCCCTCAGGACAACATGGCTGGTGAGTGCGAAGTGCCCAGGAAGACTCTGTCATGGCCCTTGTGTGAGCTGCCATGAGAGAACGCTGTGCTTGGAACACTGCGAGGCCCGCCCTCGTACCTGAAGTCACTCTGCTCGAGGAGAAAGTCGGCATCTTAGCATGCTGTGTGGCTCCCGGCACACCCAGCATGAGCCCACGCCTGGAAGTAAGGCCCTGATTTGCCGTGCAGAAGCGGAGGCGTGCTGCAGTTTCCAGGAGGCGGTGGCCTCTGCTCTGCATACCTTGAACGGCAGCACAGCTTTCTGGACACCTGGGAGGCTAGCCGGGGCACCCTGTTCCCGGCAGGAACACTGAGTAACCCCAGGCGCACCTGGGTCTGCTAAGCAACATCCAGGCCCGTAGCCCTTTAGAGCCCCTCTGTGCACGCCGAGCGTAGGGAAACGCACTGCCCTCTCTTTTGGAGCAGCTTGGTTTCCTCAGCACTCGCACACGTTCACGCACACCGTTCTGGCACGTCCCACATGGCGCGGAGGTCTTACGCGTTGCCCTAATCGGAGCTGCGCTCAGAGTAACCCTCGTCTTCGCATTCCATCCAGGACCTCCTGACTGAAGGCACCGTGCCTCCTAGAGGACGGCGGCTTGGGTTCTTACTGCAATTCAAGTCCTGTTCCTTCTTTGGCACTGCAGGCAGCCCCAGGCCCAGAGGAGCAGCTACGGCGTTCCTTGGTTGAGACAGTTCGCTGGATGCGGGACTCCCTACTTCGATAAGTTGACTCAGGGAAGGAAACACAGGGTAACCGGTGTCTCTTGGGACTCGTTAGAAACCACAGGGATGTACGCTGAGTGTGCCCATGGAAACGGGGGCCTGCTGGAACTAGCCCTGCTTTCCCATTTTGAGGGCGGCATTCATGCCTGCCTTGACGCTCCCTGACATTCCCGGCTCCCGACAGGCCAGTGAGCCCTGGAAGAATGCTTCGGGGAAAATTATGAGTTTGCTCTCTCTAAACCAGGGGCTTCCGTGGCCGCGGTGGCGGTCCGCATGACAGGCTCTAGAGCTAAAGGGAACCTCAACGTGAGAACTCGCCTCCAGGTTAGGCCCTGAGTAGCCGTGCAGAAAGGGAGGCATGCAGCTCTTTCCAGGAGTTCTTAGTCGCTTTGCTTTAAAGGAAGTACCCGTCCGGGGACTCCTAGGCCCCACGGGCGTGCATCATTTTCCCTCCAAGGTCACTGAGTGCCTCCAGACACCTGTGGGCTGGCTGAACAACGTCGAGGTCCATTGGTTGATTCCCTCGGAGGACCCCTGTGCGTGCCGAGTGCTGGGCAACCACACACTGCGCGTTCCTTGAGGAGCGCTACATCTCCAGAGCCCTCGAACGCCCTCAGGACAACATGGCTGGTGAGTGCGAAGTGCCCAGGAAGACTCTGTCATGGCCCTTGTGTGAGCTGCCATGAGAGAACGCTGTGCTTGGAACACTGCGAGGCCCGCCCTCGTACCTGAAGTCACTCTGCTCGAGGAGAAAGTCGGCATCTTAGCATGCTGTGTGGCTCCCGGCACACCCAGCATGAACCCACGCCTGGAAGTAAGGCCCTGATTTGCCGTGCAGAAGCGGAGGCGTGCTGCAGTTTCCAGGAGGCGGTGGCCTCTGCTCTGCATACCTTGAACGGCAGCACAGCTTTCTGGACACCTGGGAGGCTAGCCGGGGCACCCTGTTCCCGGCAGGAACACTGAGTAACCCCAGGCGCACCTGGGTCTGCTAAGCAACATCCAGGCCCGTAGCCCTTTAGAGCCCCTCTGTGCACGCCGAGCGTAGGGAAACGCACTGCCCTCTCTTTTGGAGCAGCTTGGTTTCCTCAGCACTCGCACACGTTCACGCACACCGTTCTGGCACGTCCCACATGGCGCGGAGGTCTTACGTGTTGCCCTAATCGGAGCTGCGCTCAGAGTAACCCTCGTCTTCGCATTCCATCCAGGACCTCCTGACTGAAGGCACCATGCCTCCTAGAGGACGGCGGCTTGGGTTCTTACTGCAATTCAAGTCCTGTTCCTTCTTTGGCACTGCAGGCAGCCCCAGGCCCAGAGGAGCAGCTACGGCCTTCCTTGGTTGAGACAGTTCGCTGGATGCGGGACTCATTACTTCGATAAGTTGACTCAGGGAAGGAAACACAGGGTAACCGGTGTCTCTTGGGACTCGTTAGAAACCACAGGGATGTACGCTGAGTGTGCCCATGAAAACGGGGGCCTGCTGGAACTAGCCCTGCTTTCCCATTTTGAGGGCGGCATTCATGCCTGCCTTGACGCTCCCTGACATTCCCGGCTCCCGACAGGCCAGTGAGCCCTGGAAGAATGCTTCGGGGAAAATTATGAGTTTGCTCTCTCTAAACCAGGGGCTTCCGTGGCCGCGGTGGCGGTCCGCATGACAGGCTCTAGAGCTAAAGGGAACCTCAACGTGAGAACTCGCCTCCAGGTTAGGCCCTGAGTAGCCGTGCAGAAAGGGAGGCATGCAGCTCTTTCCAGGAGTTCTTAGTCGCTTTGCTTTAAAGGAAGTACACGTCCGGGGACTCCTAGGCCCCACGGGCGTGCATCATTTTCCCTCCAAGGTCACTGAGTGCCTCCAGACACCTGTGGGCCGGCTGAACAACGTCGAGGTCCATTGGTTGATTCCCTCGGAGGACCCCTGTGCGTGCCGAGTGCTGGGCAACCACACACTGCGCGTTCCTTGAGGAGCGCTACATCTCCAGAGCCCTCGAACGCCCTCAGGACAACATGGCTGGTGAGTGCGAAGTGCCCAGGAAGACTCTGTCATGGCCCTTGTGTGAGCTGCCATGAGAGAACGCTGTGCTTGGAACACTGCGAGGCCCGCCCTCGTACCTGAAGTCACTCTGCTCGAGGAGAAAGTCGGCATCTTAGCATGCTGTGTGGCTCCCGGCACACCCAGCATGAACCCACGCCTGGAAGTAAGGCCCTGATTTGCCGTGCAGAAGCGGAGGCATGCTGCAGTTTCCAGGAGGCGGTGGCCTCTGCTCTGCATACCTTGAACGGCAGCACAGCTTTCTGGACACCTGGGAGGCTAGCCGGGGCACCCTGTTCCCGGCAGGAACACTGAGTAACCCCAGGCGCACCTGGGTCTGCTAAGCAACATCCAGGCCCGTAGCCCTTTAGAGCCCCTCTGTGCACGCCGAGCGTAGGGAAACGCACTGCCCTCTCTTTTGGAGCAGCTTGGTTTCCTCAGCACTCGCACACGTTCACGCACACCGTTCTGGCACGTCCCACATGGCGCGGAGGTCTTACGCGTTGCCCTAATCGGAGCTGCGCTCAGAGTAACCCTCGTCTTCGCATTCCATCCAGGACCTCCTGACTGAAGGCACCGTGCCTCCTAGAGGACGGCGGCTTGGGTTCTTACTGCAATTCAAGTCCTGTTCCTTCTTTGGCACTGCAGGCAGCCCCAGGCCCAGAGGAGCAGCTACGGCGTTCCTTGGTTGAGACAGTTCGCTGGATGCGGGACTCCCTACTTCGATAAGTTGACTCAGGGAAGGAAACACAGGGTAACTGGTGTCTCTTGGGACTCGTTAGAAACCACAGGGATGTACGCTGAGTGTGCCCATGGAAACGGGGGCCTGCTGGAACTAGCCCTGCTTTCCCATTTTGAGGGCGGCATTCATGCCTGCCTTGACGCTCCCTGACATTCCCGGCTCCCGACAGGCCAGTGAGCCCTGGAAGAATGCTTCGGGGAAAATTATGAGTTTGCTCTCTCTAAACCAGGGGCTTCCGTGGCCGCGGTGGCGGTCCGCATGACAGGCTCTAGAGCTAAAGGGAACCTCAACGTGAGAACTCGCCTCCAGGTTAGGCCCTGAGTAGCCGTGCAGAAAGGGAGGCATGCAGCTCTTTCCAGGAGTTCTTAGTCGCTTTGCTTTAAAGGAAGTACCCGTCCGGGGACTCCTAGGCCCCACGGGCGTGCATCATTTTCCCTCCAAGGTCACTGAGTGCCTCCAGACACCTGTGGGCCGGCTGAACAACGTCGAGGTCCATTGGTTGATTCCCTCGGAGGACCCCTGTGCGTGCCGAGTGCTGGGCAACCACACACTGCGCGTTCCTTGAGGAGCGCTACATCTCCAGAGCCCTCGAACGCCCTCAGGACAACATGGCTGGTGAGTGCGAAGTGCCCAGGAAGACTCTGTCATGGCCCTTGTGTGAGCTGCCATGAGAGAACGCTGTGCTTGGAACACTGCGAGGCCCGCCCTCGTACCTGAAGTCACTCTGCTCGAGGAGAAAGTCGGCATCTTAGCATGCTGTGTGGCTCCCGGCACACCCAGCATGAGCCCACGCCTGGAAGTAAGGCCCTGATTTGCCGTGCAGAAGCGGAGGCGTGCTGCAGTTTCCAGGAGGCGGTGGCCTCTGCTCTGCATACCTTGAACGGCAGCACAGCTTTCTGGACACCTGGGAGGCTAGCCGGGGCACCCTGTTCCCGGCAGGAACACTGAGTAACCCCAGGCGCACCTGGGTCTGCTAAGCAACATCCAGGCCCGTAGCCCTTTAGAGCCCCTCTGTGCACGCCGAGCGTAGGGAAACGCACTGCCCTCTCTTTTGGAGCAGCTTGGTTTCCTCAGCACTCGCACACGTTCACGCACACCGTTCTGGCACGTCCCACATGGCGCGGAGGTCTTACGCGTTGCCCTAATCGGAGCTGCGCTCAGAGTAACCCTCGTCTTCGCATTCCATCCAGGACCTCCTGACTGAAGGCACCGTGCCTCCTAGAGGACGGCGGCTTGGGTTCTTACTGCAATTCAAGTCCTGTTCCTTCTTTGGCACTGCAGGCAGCCCCAGGCCCAGAGGAGCAGCTACGGCGTTCCTTGGTTGAGACAGTTCGCTGGATGCGGGACTCCCTACTTCGATAAGTTGACTCAGGGAAGGAAACACAGGGTAACCGGTGTCTCTTGGGACTCGTTAGAAACCACAGGGATGTACGCTGAGTGTGCCCATGGAAACGGGGGCCTGCTGGAACTAGCCCTGCTTTCCCATTTTGAGGGCGGCATTCATGCCTGCCTTGACGCTCCCTGACATTCCCGGCTCCCGACAGGCCAGTGAGCCCTGGAAGAATGCTTCGGGGAAAATTATGAGTTTGCTCTCTCTAAACCAGGGGCTTCCGTGGCCGCGGTGGCGGTCCGCATGACAGGCTCTAGAGCTAAAGGGAACCTCAACGTGAGAACTCGCCTCCAGGTTAGGCCCTGAGTAGCCGTGCAGAAAGGGAGGCATGCAGCTCTTTCCAGGAGTTCTTAGTCGCTTTGCTTTAAAGGAAGTACCCGTCCGGGGACTCCTAGGCCCCACGGGCGTGCATCATTTTCCCTCCAAGGTCACTGAGTGCCTCCAGACACCTGTGGGCCGGCTGAACAACGTCGAGGTCCATTGGTTGATTCCCTCGGAGGACCCCTGTGCGTGCCGAGTGCTGGGCAACCACACACTGCGCGTTCCTTGAGGAGCGCTACATCTCCAGAGCCCTCGAACGCCCTCAGGACAACATGGCTGGTGAGTGCGAAGTGCCCAGGAAGACTCTGTCATGGCCCTTGTGTGAGCTGCCATGAGAGAACGCTGTGCTTGGAACACTGCGAGGCCCGCCCTCGTACCTGAAGTCACTCTGCTCGAGGAGAAAGTCGGCATCTTAGCATGCTGTGTGGCTCCCGGCACACCCAGCATGAACCCACGCCTGGTGGTAAGGCCCTGATTTGCCGTGCAGAAGCGGAGGCGTGCTGCAGTTTCCAGGAGGCGGTGGCCTCTGCTCTGCATACCTTGAACGGCAGCACAGCTTTCTGGACACCTGGGAGGCTAGCCGGGGCACCCTGTTCCCGGCAGGAACACTGAGTAACCCCAGGCGCACCTGGGTCTGCTAAGCAACATCCAGGCCCGTAGCCCTTTAGAGCCCCTCTGTGCACGCCGAGCGTAGTGAAACGCACTGCCCTCTCTTTTGGAGCAGCTTGGTTTCCTCAGCACTCGCACACGTTCACGCACACCGTTCTGGCACGTCCCACATGGCGCGGAGGTCTTACGCGTTGCCCTAATCGGAGCTGCGCTCAGAGTAACCCTCGTCTTCGCATTCCATCCAGGACCTCCTGACTGAAGGCACCGTGCCTCCTAGAGGACGGCGGCTTGGGTTCTTACTGCAATTCAAGTCCTGTTCCTTCTTTGGCACTGCAGGCAGCCCCAGGCCCAGAGGAGCAGCTACGGCGTTCCTTGGTTGAGACAGTTCGCTGGATGCGGGACTCCCTACTTCGATAAGTTGACTCAGGGAAGGAAACACAGGGTAACCGGTGTCTCTTGGGACTCGTTAGAAACCACAGGGATGTACGCTGAGTGTGCCCATGAAAACGGGGGCCTGCTGGAACTAGCCCTGCTTTCCCATTTTGAGGGCGGCATTCATGCCTGCCTTGACGCTCCCTGACATTCCCGGCTCCCGACAGGCCAGTGAGCCCTGGAAGAATGCTTCGGGGAAAATTATGAGTTTGCTCTCTCTAAACCAGGGGCTTCCGTGGCCGCGGTGGCGGTCCGCATGACAGGCTCTAGAGCTAAATGGAACCTCAACGTGAGAACTCGCCTCCAGGTTAGGCCCTGAGTAGCCGTGCAGAAAGGGAGGCATGCAGCTCTTTCCAGGAGTTCTTAGTCGCTTTGCTTTAAAGGAAGTACCCGTCCGGGGACTCCTAGGCCCCACGGGCGTGCATCATTTTCCCTCCAAGGTCACTGAGTGCCACCAGACACCTGTGGGCCGGCTGAACAACGTCGAGGTCCATTGGTTGATTCCCTCGGAGGACCCCTGTGCGTGCCGAGTGCTGGGCAACCACACACTGCGTGTTCCTTGAGGAGCGCTACATCTCCAGAGCCCTCGAACGCCCTCAGGACAACATGGCTGGTGAGTGCGAAGTGCCCAGGAAGACTCTGTCATGGCCCTTGTGTGAGCTGCCATGAGAGAACGCTGTGCTTGGAACACTGCGAGGCCCGCCCTCGTACCTGAAGTCACTCTGCTCGAGGAGAAAGTCGGCATCTTAGCATGCTGTGTGGCTCCCGGCACACCCAGCATGAACCCACGCCTGGAAGTAAGGCCCTGATTTGCCGTGCAGAAGCGGAGGCGTGCTGCAGTTTCCAGGAGGCGGTGGCCTCTGCTCTGCATACCTTGAACGGCAGCACAGCTTTCTGGACACCTGGGAGGCTAGCCGGGGCACCCTGTTCCCGGCAGGAACACTGAGTAACCCCAGGCGCACCTGGGTCTGCTAAGCAACATCCAGGCCCGTAGCCCTTTAGAGCCCCTCTGTGCACGCCGAGCGTAGGGAAATGCACTGCCCTCTCTTTTGGAGCAGCTTGGTTTCCTCAGCACTCGCACACGTTCACGCACACCGTTCTGGCACGTCCCACATGGCGCGGAGGTCTTACGCGTTGCCCTAATCGGAGCTGCGCTCAGAGTAACCCTCGTCTTCGCATTCCATCCAGGACCTCCTGACTGAAGGCACCGTGCCTCCTAGAGGACGGCGGCTTGGGTTCTTACTGCAATTCAAGTCCTGTTCCTTCTTTGGCACTGCAGGCAGCCCCAGGCCCAGAGGAGCAGCTACGGCGTTCCTTGGTTGAGACAGTTCGCTGGATGCGGGACTCCCTACTTCGATAAGTTGACTCAGGGAAGGAAACACAGGGTAACCGGTGTCTCTTGGGACTCGTTAGAAACCACAGGGATGTACGCTGAGTGTGCCCATGAAAACGGGGGCCTGCTGGAACTAGCCCTGCTTTCCCATTTTGAGGGCGGCATTCATGCCTGCCTTGACGCTCCCTGACATTCCCGGCTCCCGACAGGCCAGTGAGCCCTGGAAGAATGCTTCGGGGAAAATTATGAGTTTGCTGTCTCTAAACCAGGGGCTTCCGTGGCCGCGGTGGCGGTCCGCATGACAGGCTCTAGAGCTAAAGGGAACCTCAACGTGAGAACTCGCCTCCAGGTTAGGCCCTGAGTAGCCGTGCAGAAAGGGAGGCATGCAGCTCTTTCCAGGAGTTCTTAGTCGCTTTGCTTTAAAGGAAGTACCCGTCCGGGGACTCCTAGGCCCCACGGGCGTGCATCATTTTCCCTCCAAGGTCACTGAGTGCCTCCAGACACCTGTGGGCCGGCTGAACAACGTCGAGGTCCATTGGTTGATTCCCTCGGAGGACCCCTGTGCGTGCCGAGTGCTGGGCAACCACACACTGCGCGTTCCTTGAGGAGCGCTACATCTCCAGAGCCCTCGAACGCCCTCAGGACAACATGGCTGGTGAGTGCGAAGTGCCCAGGAAGACTCTGTCATGGCCCTTGTGTGAGCTGCCATGAGAGAACGCTGTGCTTGGAACACTGCGAGGCCCGCCCTCGTACCTGAAGTCACTCTGCTCGAGGAGAAAGTCGGCATCTTAGCATGCTGTGTGGCTCCCGGCACACCCAGCATGAGCCCACGCCTGGAAGTAAGGCCCTGATTTGCCGTGCAGAAGCGGAGGCGTGCTGCAGTTTCCAGGAGGCGGTGGCCTCTGCTCTGCATACCTTGAACGGCAGCACAGCTTTCTGGACACCTGGGAGGCTAGCCGGGGCACCCTGTTCCCGGCAGGAACACTGAGTAACCCCAGGCGCACCTGGGTCTGCTAAGCAACATCCAGGCCCGTAGCCCTTTAGAGCCCCTCTGTGCACGCCGAGCGTAGGGAAACGCACTGCCCTCTCTTTTGGAGCAGCTTGGTTTCCTCAGCACTCGCACACGTTCACGCACACCGTTCTGGCACGTCCCACATGGCGCGGAGGTCTTACGCGTTGCCCTAATCGGAGCTGCGCTCAGAGTAACCCTCGTCTTCGCATTCCATCCAGGACCTCCTGACTGAAGGCACCGTGCCTCCTAGAGGACGGCGGCTTGGGTTCTTACTGCAATTCAAGTCCTGTTCCTTCTTTGGCACTGCAGGCAGCCCCAGGCCCAGAGGAGCAGCTACGGCGTTCCTTGGTTGAGACAGTTCGCTGGATGCGGGACTCCCTACTTCGATAAGTTGACTCAGGGAAGGAAACACAGGGTAACCGGTGTCTCTTGGGACTCGTTAGAAACCACAGGGATGTACGCTGAGTGTGCCCATGAAACGGGGGCCTGCTGGAACTAGCCCTGCTTTCCCATTTTGAGGGCGGCATTCATGCCTGCCTTGACGCTCCCTGACATTCCCGGCTCCCGACAGGCCAGTGAGCCCTGGAAGAATGCTTCGGGGAAAATTATGAGTTTGCTCTCTCTAAACCAGGGGCTTCCGTGGCCGCGGTGGCGGTCCGCATGACAGGCTCTAGAGCTAAAGGGAACCTCAACGTGAGAACTCGCCTCCAGGTTAGGCCCTGAGTAGCCGTGCAGAAAGGGAGGCATGCAGCTCTTTCCAGGAGTTCTTAGTCGCTTTGCTTTAAAGGAAGTACACGTCCGGGGACTCCTAGGCCCCACGGGCGTGCATCATTTTCCCTCCAAGGTCACTGAGTGCCTCCAGACACCTGTGGGCCGGCTGAGCAACGTCGAGGTCCATTGGTTGATTCCCTCGGAGGACCCCTGTGCGTGCCGAGTGCTGGGCAACCACACACTGCGCGTTCCTTGAGGAGCGCTACATCTCCAGAGCCCTCGAACGCCCTCAGGACAACATGGCTGGTGAGTGCGAAGTGCCCAGGAAGACTCTGTCATGGCCCTTGTGTGAGCTGCCATGAGAGAACGCTGTGCTTGGAACACTGCGAGGCCCGCCCTCGTACCTGAAGTCACTCTGCTCGAGGAGAAAGTCGGCATCTTAGCATGCTGTGTGGCTCCCGGCACACCCAGCATGAACCCACTGCCTGGAAGTAAGGCCCTGATTTGCCGTGCAGAAGCGGAGGCGTGCTGCAGTTTCCAGGAGGCGGTGGCCTCTGCTCTGCATACCTTGAACGGCAGCACAGCTTTCTGGACACCTGGGAGGCTAGCCGGGGCACCCTGTTCCCGGCAGGAACACTGAGTAACCCCAGGCGCACCTGGGTCTGCTAAGCAACATCCAGGCCCGTAGCCCTTTAGAGCCCCTCTGTGCACGCCGAGCGTAGTGAAACGCACTGCCCTCTCTTTTGGAGCAGCTTGGTTTCCTCAGCACTCGCACACGTTCACGCACACCGTTCTGGCACGTCCCACATGGCGCGGAGGTCTTACGCGTTGCCCTAATCGGAGCTGCGCTCAGAGTAACCCTCGTCTTCGCATTCCATCCAGGACCTCCTGACTGAAGGCACCGTGCCTCCTAGAGGACGGCGGCTTGGGTTCTTACTGCAATTCAAGTCCTGTTCCTTCTTTGGCACTGCAGGCAGCCCCAGGCCCAGAGGAGCAGCTACGGCGTTCCTTGGTTGAGACAGTTCGCTGGATGCGGGACTCCCTACTTCGATAAGTTGACTCAGGGAAGGAAACACAGGGTAACCGGTGTCTCTTGGGACTCGTTAGAAACCACAGGGATGTACGCTGAGTGTGCCCATGAAAACGGGGGCCTGCTGGAACTAGCCCTGCTTTCCCATTTTGAGGGCGGCATTCATGCCTGCCTTGACGCTCCCTGACATTCCCGGCTCCCGACAGGCCAGTGAGCCCTGGAAGAATGCTTCGGGGAAAATTATGAGTTTGCTCTCTCTAAACCAGGGGCTTCCGTGGCCGCGGTGGCGGTCCGCATGACAGGCTCTAGAGCTAAAGGGAACCTCAACGTGAGAACTCGCCTCCAGGTTAGGCCCTGAGTAGCCGTGCAGAAAGGGAGGCATGCAGCTCTTTCCAGGAGTTCTTAGTCGCTTTGCTTTAAAGGAAGTACACGTCCGGGGACTCCTAGGCCCCACGGGCGTGCATCATTTTCCCTCCAAGGTCACTGAGTGCCTCCAGACACCTGTGGGCCGGCTGAACAACGTCGAGGTCCATTGGTTGATTCCCTCGGAGGACCCCTGTGCGTGCCGAGTGCTGGGCAACCACACACTGCGCGTTCCTTGAGGAGCGCTACATCTCCAGAGCCCTCGAACGCCCTCAGGACAACATGGCTGGTGAGTGCGAAGTGCCCAGGAAGACTCTGTCATGGCCCTTGTGTGAGCTGCCATGAGAGAACGCTGTGCTTGGAACACTGCGAGGCCCGCCCTCGTACCTGAAGTCACTCTGCTCGAGGAGAAAGTCGGCATCTTAGCATGCTGTGTGGCTCCCGGCACACCCAGCATGAACCCACGCCTGGAGGTAAGGCCCTGATTTGCCGTGCAGAAGCGGAGGCGTGCTGCAGTTTCCAGGAGGCGGTGGCCTCTGCTCTGCATACCTTGAACGGCAGCACAGCTTTCTGGACACCTGGGAGGCTAGCCGGGGCACCCTGTTCCCGGCAGGAACACTGAGTAACCCCAGGCGCACCTGGGTCTGCTAAGCAACATCCAGGCCCGTAGCCCTTTAGAGCCCCTCTGTGCACGCCGAGCGTAGGGAAACGCACTGCCCTCTCTTTTGGAGCAGCTTGGTTTCCTCAGCACTCGCACACGTTCACGCACACCGTTCTGGCACGTCCCACATGGCGCGGAGGTCTTACGCGTTGCCCTAATCGGAGCTGCGCTCAGAGTAACCCTCGTCTTCGCTTTCCATCCAGGACCTGCTGACTGAAGGCACCGTGCCTCCTAGAGGACGGCGGCTTGGGTTCTTACTGCAATTCAAGTCCTGTTCCTTCTTTGGCACTGCAGGCAGCCCCAGGCCCAGAGGAGCAGCTACGGCGTTCCTTGGTTGAGACAGTTCGCTGGATGCGGGACTCATTACTTCGATAAGTTGACTCAGGGAAGGAAACACAGGGTAACCGGTGTCTCTTGGGACTCGTTAGAAACCACAGGGATGTACGCTGAGTGTGCCCATGAAAACGGGGGCCTGCTGGAACTAGCCCTGCTTTCCCATTTTGAGGGCGGCATTCATGCCTGCCTTGACGCTCCCTGACATTCCCGGCTCCCGACAGGCCAGTGAGCCCTGGAAGAATGCTTCGGGGAAAATTATGAGTTTGCTGTCTCTAAACCAGGGGCTTCCGTGGCCGCGGTGGCGGTCCGCATGACAGGCTCTAGAGCTAAAGGGAACCTCAACGTGAGAACTCGCCTCCAGGTTAGGCCCTGAGTAGCCGTGCAGAAAGGGAGGCATGCAGCTCTTTCCAGGAGTTCTTAGTCGCTTTGCTTTAAAGGAAGTACACGTCCGGGGACTCCTAGGCCCCACGGGCGTGCATCATTTTCCCTCCAAGGTCACTGAGTGCCTCCAGACACCTGTGGGCCGGCTGAACAACGTCGAGGTCCATTGGTTGATTCCCTCGGAGGACCCCTGTGCGTGCCGAGTGCTGGGCAACCACACACTGCGCGTTCCTTGAGGAGCGCTACATCTCCAGAGCCCTCGAACGCCCTCAGGACAACATGGCTGGTGAGTGCGAAGTGCCCAGGAAGACTCTGTCATGCCCCTTGTGTGAGCTGCCATGAGAGAACGCTGTGCTTGGAACACTGCGAGGCCCGCCCTCGTACCTGAAGTCACTCTGCTCGAGGAGAAAGTCGGCATCTTAGCATGCTGTGTGGCTCCCGGCACACCCAGCATGAACCCACGCCTGGAAGTAAGGCCCTGATTTGCCGTGCAGAAGCGGAGGCGTGCTGCAGTTTCCAGGAGGCGGTGGCCTCTGCTCTGCATACCTTGAATGGCAGCACAGCTTTCTGGACACCTGGGAGGCTAGCCGGGGCACCCTGTTCCCGGCAGGAACACTGAGTAACCCCAGGCGCACCTGGGTCTGCTAAGCAACATCCAGGCCCGTAGCCCTTTAGAGCCCCTCTGTGCACGCCGAGCGTAGGGAAATGCACTGCCCTCTCTTTTGGAGCAGCTTGGTTTCCTCAGCACTCGCACACGTTCACGCACACCGTTCTGGCACGTCCCACATGGCGCGGAGGTCTTACGTGTTGCCCTAATCGGAGCTGCGCTCAGAGTAACCCTCGTCTTCGCATTCCATCCAGGACCTCCTGACTGAAGGCACCGTGCCTCCTAGAGGACGGCGGCTTGGGTTCTTACTGCAATTCAAGTCCTGTTCCTTCTTTGGCACTGCAGGCAGCCCCAGGCCCAGAGGAGCAGCTACGGCGTTCCTTGGTTGAGACAGTTCGCTGGATGCGGGACTCCCTACTTCGATAAGTTGACTCAGGGAAGGAAACACAGGGTAACCGGTGTCTCTTGGGACTCGTTAGAAACCACAGGGATGTACGCTGAGTGTGCCCATGAAACGGGGGCCTGCTGGAACTAGCCCTGCTTTCCCATTTTGAGGGCGGCATTCATGCCTGCCTTGACGCTCCCTGACATTCCCGGCTCCCGACAGGCCAGTGAGCCCTGGAAGAATGCTTCGGGGAAAATTATGAGTTTGCTCTCTCTAAACCAGGGGCTTCCGTGGCCGCGGTGGCGGTCCGCATGACAGGCTCTAGAGCTAAATGGAACCTCAACGTGAGAACTCGCCTCCAGGTTAGGCCCTGAGTAGCCGTGCAGAAAGGGAGGCATGCAGCTCTTTCCAGGAGTTCTTAGTCGCTTTGCTTTAAAGGAAGTACCCGTCCGGGGACTCCTAGGCCCCACGGGCGTGCATCATTTTCCCTCCAAGGTCACTGAGTGCCTCCAGACACCTGTGGGCCGGCTGAACAACGTCGAGGTCCATTGGTTGATTCCCTCGGAGGACCCCTGTGCGTGCCGAGTGCTGGGCAACCACACACTGCGCGTTCCTTGAGGAGCGCTACATCTCCAGAGCCCTCAAACGCCCTCAGGACAACATGGCTGGTGAGTGCGAAGTGCCCAGGAAGACTCTGTCATGGCCCTTGTGTGAGCTGCCATGAGAGAACGCTGTGCTTGGAACACTGCGAGGCCCGCCCTCGTACCTGAAGTCACTCTGCTCGAGGAGAAAGTCGGCATCTTAGCATGCTGTGTGGCTCCCGGCACACCCAGCATGAACCCACGCCTGGAAGTAAGGCCCTGATTTGCCGTGCAGAAGCGGAGGCGTGCTGCAGTTTCCAGGAGGCGGTGGCCTCTGCTCTGCATACCTTGAATGGCAGCACAGCTTTCTGGACACCTGGGAGGCTAGCCGGGGCACCCTGTTCCCGGCAGGAACACTGAGTAACCCCAGGCGCACCTGGGTCTGCTAAGCAACATCCAGGCCCGTAGCCCTTTAGAGCCCCTCTGTGCACGCCGAGCGTAGGGAAACGCACTGCCCTCTCTTTTGGAGCAGCTTGGTTTCCTCAGCACTCGCACACGTTCACGCACACCGTTCTGGCACGTCCCACATGGCGCGGAGGTCTTACGCGTTGCCCTAATCGGAGCTGCGCTCAGAGTAACCCTCGTCTTCGCATTCCATCCAGGACCTCCTGACTGAAGGCACCGTGCCTCCTAGAGGACGGCGGCTTGGGTTCTTACTGCAATTCAAGTCCTGTTCCTTCTTTGGCACTGCAGGCAGCCCCAGGCCCAGAGGAGCAGCTACGGCGTTCCTTGGTTGAGACAGTTCGCTGGATGCGGGACTCCCTACTTCGATAAGTTGACTCAGGGAAGGAAACACAGGGTAACCAGTGTCTCTTGCGACTCGTTAGAAACCACAGGGATGTACGCTGAGTGTGCCCATGAAACGGGGGCCTGCTGGAACTAGCCCTGCTTTCCCATTTTGAGGGCGGCATTCATGCCTGCCTTGACGCTCCCTGACATTCCCGGCTCCCGACAGGCCAGTGAGCCCTGGAAGAATGCTTCGGGGAAAATTATGAGTTTGCTCTCTCTAAACCAGGGGCTTCCGTGGCCGCGGTGGTGGTCCGCATGACAGGCTCTAGAGCTAAAGGGAACCTCAACGTGAGAACTCGCCTCCAGGTTAGGCCCTGAGTAGCCGTGCAGAAAGGGAGGCATGCAGCTCTTTCCAGGAGTTCTTAGTCGCTTTGCTTTAAAGGAAGTACACGTCCGGGGGACTCCTAGGCCCCACGGGCGTGCATCATTTTCCCTCCAAGGTCACTGAGTGCCTCCAGACACCTGTGGGCCGGCTGAGCAACGTCGAGGTCCATTGGTTGATTCCCTCGGAGGACCCCTGTGCGTGCCGAGTGCTGGGCAACCACACACTGCGCGTTCCTTGAGGAGCGCTACATCTCCAGAGCCCTCGAACGCCCTCAGGACAACATGGCTGGTGAGTGCGAAGTGCCCAGGAAGACTCTGTCATGGCCCTTGTGTGAGCTGCCATGAGAGAACGCTGTGCTTGGAACACTGCGAGGCCCGCCCTCGTACCTGAAGTCACTCTGCTCGAGGAGAAAGTCGGCATCTTAGCATGCTGTGTGGCTCCCGGCACACCCAGCATGAACCCACGCCTGGTGGTAAGGCCCTGATTTGCCGTGCAGAAGCGGAGGCGTGCTGCAGTTTCCAGGAGGCGGTGGCCTCTGCTCTGCATACCTTGAACGGCAGCACAGCTTTCTGGACACCTGGGAGGCTAGCCGGGGCACCCTGTTCCCGGCAGGAACACTGAGTAACCCCAGGCGCACCTGGGTCTGCTAAGCAACATCCAGGCCCGTAGCCCTTTAGAGCCCCTCTGTGCACGCCGAGCGTAGTGAAACGCACTGCCCTCTCTTTTGGAGCAGCTTGGTTTCCTCAGCACTCGCACACGTTCACGCACACCGTTCTGGCACGTCCCACATGGCGCGGAGGTCTTACGCGTTGCCCTAATCGGAGCTGCGCTCAGAGTAACCCTCGTCTTCGCATTCCATCCAGGACCTCCTGACTGAAGGCACCGTGCCTCCTAGAGGACGGCGGCTTGGGTTCTTACTGCAATTCAAGTCCTGTTCCTTCTTTGGCACTGCAGGCAGCCCCAGGCCCAGAGGAGCAGCTACGGCGTTCCTTGGTTGAGACAGTTCGCTGGATGCGGGCCTCCCTACTTCGATAAGTTGACTCAGGGAAGGAAACACAGGGTAACCGGTGTCTCTTGGGACTCGTTAGAAACCACAGGGATGTACGCTGAGTGTGCCCAGTGAAAACGGGGGCCTGCTGGAACTAGCCCTGCTTTCCCATTTTGAGGGCGGCATTCATGCCTGCCTTGACGCTCCCTGACATTCCCGGCTCCCGACAGGCCAGTGAGCCCTGGAAGAATGCTTCGGGGAAAATTATGAGTTTGCTCTCTCTAAACCAGGGGCTTCCGTGGCCGCGGTGGCGGTCCGCATGACAGGCTCTAGAGCTAAAGGGAACCTCAACGTGAGAACTCGCCTCCAGGTTAGGCCCTGAGTAGCCGTGCAGAAAGGGAGGCATGCAGCTCTTTCCAGGAGTTCTTAGTCGCTTTGCTTTAAAGGAAGTACCCGTCCGGGGACTCCTAGGCCCCACGGGCGTGCATCATTTTCCCTCCAAGGTCACTGAGTGCCTCCAGACACCTGTGGGCCGGCTGAACAACGTCGAGGTCCATTGGTTGATTCCCTCGGAGGACCCCTGTGCGTGCCGAGTGCTGGGCAACCACACACTGCGCGTTCCTTGAGGAGCGCTACATCTCCAGAGCCCTCGAACGCCCTCAGGACAACATGGTTGGTGAGTGCGAAGTGCCCAGGAAGACTCTGTCATGGCCCTTGTGTGAGCTGCCATGAGAGAACGCTGTGCTTGGAACACTGCGAGGCCCGCCCTCGTACCTGAAGTCACTCTGCTCGAGGAGAAAGTCGGCATCTTAGCATGCTGTGTGGCTCCCGGCACACCCAGCATGAACCCACGCCTGGAAGTAAGGCCCTGATTTGCCGTGCAGAAGCGGAGGCGTGCTGCAGTTTCCAGGAGGCGGTGGCCTCTGCTCTGCATACCTTGAATGGCAGCACAGCTTTCTGGACACCTGGGAGGCTAGCCGGGGCACCCTGTTCCCGGCAGGAACACTGAGTAACCCCAGGCGCACCTGGGTCTGCTAAGCAACATCCAGGCCCGTAGCCCTTTAGAGCCCCTCTGTGCACGCCGAGCGTAGGGAAACGCACTGCCCTCTCTTTTGGAGCAGCTTGGTTTCCTCAGCACTCGCACACGTTCACGCACACCGTTCTGGCACGTCCCACATGGCGCGGAGGT
The DNA here is from genome assembly GCF_011762595.2 of Tursiops truncatus. Lineage (NCBI taxonomy): Eukaryota > Metazoa > Chordata > Mammalia > Artiodactyla > Delphinidae > Tursiops > Tursiops truncatus. The sequence continues at coordinate 304,991 of NW_022983341.1, forward strand.
CTTACGCGTTGCCCTAATCGGAGCTGCGCTCAGAGTAACCCTCGTCTTCGCATTCCATCCAGGACCTCCTGACTGAAGGCACCGTGCCTCCTAGAGGACGGCGGCTTGGGTTCTTACTGCAATTCAAGTCCTGTTCCTTCTTTGGCACTGCAGGCAGCCCCAGGCCCAGAGGAGCAGCTACGGCGTTCCTTGGTTGAGACAGTTCGCTGGATGCGGGACTCCCTACTTCGATAAGTTGACTCAGGGAAGGAAACACAGGGTAACCGGTGTCTCTTGGGACTCGTTAGAAACCACAGGGATGTACGCTGAGTGTGCCCATGAAAACGGGGGCCTGCTGGAGCTAGCCCTGCTTTCCCATTTTGAGGGCGGCATTCATGCCTGCCTTGACGCTCCCTGACATTCCCGGCTCCCGACAGGCCAGTGAGCCCTGGAAGAATGCTTCGGGGAAAATTATGAGTTTGCTCTCTCTAAACCAGGGGCTTCCGTGGCCGCGGTGGCGGTCCGCATGACAGGCTCTAGAGCTAAAGGGAACCTCAACGTGAGAACTCGCCTGCGGGTTAGCCCCTGAGTAGCCGTGCAGAAAGGGAGGCATGCAGCTCTTTCCAGGAGTTCTTAGTCGCTTTGCTTTAAAGGAAGTACACGTCCGGGGACTCCTAGGCCCCACGGGCGTGCATCATTTTCCCTCCAAGGTCACTGAGTGCCTCCAGACACCTGTGGGCCGGCTGAACAACGTCGAGGTCCATTGGTTGATTCCCTCGGAGGACCCCTGTGCGTGCCGAGTGCTGGGCAACCACACACTGCGCGTTCCTTGAGGAGCGCTACATCTCCAGAGCCCTCGAACGCCCTCAGGACAACATGGCTGGTGAGTGCGAAGTGCCCAGGAAGACTCTGTCATGGCCCTTGTGTGAGCTGCCATGAGAGAACGCTGTGCTTGGAACACTGCGAGGCCCGCCCTCGTACCTGAAGTCACTCTGCTCGAGGAGAAAGTCGGCATCTTAGCATGCTGTGTGGCTCCCGGCACACCCAGCATGAACCCACGCCTGGAAGTAAGGCCCTGATTTGCCGTGCAGAAGCGGAGGCGTGCTGCAGTTTCCAGGAGGCGGTGGCCTCTGCTCTGCATACCTTGAACGGCAGCACAGCTTTCTGGACACCTGGGAGGCTAGCCGGGGCACCCTGTTCCCGGCAGGAACACTGAGTAACCCCAGGCGCACCTGGGTCTGCTAAGCAACATCCAGGCCCGTAGCCCTTTAGAGCCCCTCTGTGCACGCCGAGCGTAGTGAAACGCACTGCCCTCTCTTTTGGAGCAGCTTGGTTTCCTCAGCACTCGCACACGTTCACGCACACCGTTCTGGCACGTCCCACATGGCGCGGAGGTCTTACGCGTTGCCCTAATCGGAGCTGCGCTCAGAGTAACCCTCGTCTTCGCATTCCATCCAGGACCTCCTGACTGAAGGCACCATGCCTCCTAGAGGACGGCGGCTTGGGTTCTTACTGCAATTCAAGTCCTGTTCCTTCTTTGGCACTGCAGGCAGCCCCAGGCCCAGAGGAGCAGCTACGGCGTTCCTTGTTGAGACAGTTCGCTGGATGCGGGACTCCCTACTTCGATAAGTTGACTCAGGGAAGGAAACACAGGGTAACCGGTGTCTCTTGGGACTCGTTAGAAACCACAGGGATGTACGCTGAGTGTGCCCGTGCAAACGGGGGCCTGCTGGAGCTAGCCCTGCTTTCCCATTTTGAGGGCGGCATTCATGCCTGCCTTGACGCTCCCTGACATTCCCGGCTCCCGACAGGCCAGTGAGCCCTGGAAGAATGCTTCGGGGAAAATTATGAGTTTGCTCTCTCTAAACCAGGGGCTTCCGTGGCCGCGGTGGCGGTCCGCATGACAGGCTCTAGAGCTAAAGGGAACCTCAACGTGAGAACTCGCCTCCAGGTTAGGGCCCTGAGTAGCCGTGCAGAAAGGGAGGCATGCAGCTCTTTCCAGGAGTTCTTAGTCGCTTTGCTTTAAAGGAAGTACACGTCCGGGGACTCCTAGGCCCCACGGGCGTGCATCATTTTCCCTCCAAGGTCACTGAGTGCCTCCAGACACCTGTGGGCCGGCTGAACAACGTCGAGGTCCATTGGTTGATTCCCTCGGAGGACCCCTGTGCGTGCCGAGTGCTGGGCAACCACACACTGCGCGTTCCTTGAGGAGCGCGACATCTCCAGAGCCCTCGAACGCCCTCAGGACAACATGGCTGGTGAGTGCGAAGTGCCCAGGAAGACTCTGTCATGGCCCTTGTGTGAGCTGCCATGAGAGAACGCTGTGCTTGGAACACTGCGAGGCCCGCCCTCGTACCTGAAGTCACTCTGCTCGAGGAGAAAGTCGGCATCTAGCATGCTGTGTGGCCTCCCGGCACACCCAGCATGAACCCACGCCTGGTAGGTAAGGCCCCTGATTTGCCGTGCAGAAGCGGAGGCGTGCTGCAGTTTCCAGGAGGCGGTGGCCTCTGCTCTGCATACCTTGAACGGCAGCACAGCTTTCTGGACACTCTGGGAGGCTAGCCGGGGCACCCTGTTCCCGGCAGGAACACTGAGTAACCCCAGGCGCACCTGGGTCTGCTAAGCAACATCCAGGCCCGTAGCCCTTTAGAGCCCCTCTGTGCACGCCGAGCGTAGGGAAACGCACTGCCCTCTCTTTTGGAGCAGCTTGGTTTCCTCAGCACTCGCACACGTTCACGCACACCGTTCTGGCACGTCCCACATGGCGCGGAGGTCTTACGCGTTGCCCTAATCGGAGCTGCGCTCAGAGTAACCCTCGTCTTCGCATTCCATCCAGGACTTCCTGACTGAAGGCACCGTGCCTCCTAGAGGACGGCGGCTGGGTTCTTACTGCAATTCAAGTCCTGTTCCTTCTTTGGCACTGCAGGCAGCCCCAGGCCCAGAGGAGCAGCTACGGCGTTCCTTGGTTGAGACAGTTCGCTGGATGCGGGACTCCCTACCTTCGATAAGTTGACTCAGGGAAGGAAACACAGGGTAACCGGTGTCTCTTGGACTCGTTAGAAACCACAGGGATGTACGCTGAGTGTGCCCATGAAAACGGGGGCCTGCTGGAACTAGCCCTGCTTTCCCATTTTGAGGGCGGCATTCATGCCTGCCTTGACGCTCCCTGACATTCCCGGCTCCCGACAGGCCAGTGAGCCCTGGAAGAATGCTTCGGGGAAAATTATGAGTTTGCTCTCTCTAAACCAGGGGCTTCCGTGGCCGCGGTGGTGGTCCGCATGACAGGCTCTAGAGCTAAAGGGAACCTCAACGTGAGAACTCGCCTCCAGGTTAGGCCCTGAGTAGCCGTGCAGAAAGGGAGGCATGCAGCTCTTCCAGGAGTTCTTAGTCGCTTTGCTTTAAAGGAAGTACACGTCCGGGGACTCCTAGGCCCCCCGGGCGTGCATCATTTTCCCTCCAAGGTCACTGAGTGCCTCCAGACACCTGTGGGCCGGCTTAAAAACGTCGAGGTCCATTGGTTGATTCCCTCGGAGGACCCCTGTGCGTGCCGAGTGCTGGGCAACCACACACTGCGCGTCCTTGAGGAGCGCTACATCTCCAGAGCCCTCGAACGCCCTCAGGACAACATGGCTGGTGAGTGCGAAGTGCCCAGGAAGACTCTGTCATGGCCCTTGTGTGAGCTGCCATGAGAGAACGCTGTGCTTGGAACACTGCGAGGCCCGCCCTCGTACCTGAAGTCACTCTGCTCGAGGAGAAAGTCGGCATCTTAGCATGCTGTGTGGCTCCCGGCACACCCAGCATGAACCCACGCCTGGAAGGTAAGGCCCTGATTTGCCGTGCAGAAGCGGAGGCGTGCTGCAGTTTCCAGGAGGCGGTGGCCTCTGCTCTGCATACCTTGAACGGCAGCACAGCTTTCTGGACACCTGGGAGGCTAGCCGGGGCACCCTGTTCCCGGCAGGAACACTGAGTAACCCCAGGCGCACCTGGGTCTGCTAAGCAACATCCAGGCCCGTAGCCCTTTAGAGCCCCTCTGTGCACGCCGAGCGTAGGGAAACGCACTGCCCTCTCTTTTGGAGCAGCTTGGTTTCCTCAGCACTCGCACCACGTTCACGCACACCGTTCTGGCACGTCCCCACATGGCGCGGAGGTCTTACGCGTTGCCCTAATCGGAGCTGCGCTCAGAGTAACCCTCGTCTTCGCATTCCATCCAGGACCTCCTGACTGAAGGCACCGTGCCTCCTAGAGGACGGCGGCTTGGGTTCTTACTGCAATTCAAGTCCTGTTCCTTCTTTGGCACTGCAGGCAGCCCCAGGCCCAGAGGAGCAGCTACGGCGTTCCTTGGTTGAGACAGTTCGCTGGATGCGGGACTCCCTACTTCGATAAGTTGACTCAGGGAAGGAAACACAGGGTAACCGGTGTCTCTTGGGACTCGTTAGAAACCACAGGGATGTACGCTGAGTGTGCCCGTGCAAACGGGGGCCTGCTGGAGCTAGCCCTGCTTTCCCATTTTTGAGGGCGGCATTCATGCCTGCCTTGACGCTCCCTGACATTCCCGGCTCCCGACAGGCCAGTGAGCCCTGGAAGAATGCTTCGGGGAAAATATGAGTTTGCTCTCTCTAAACCAGGGGCTTCCGTGGCCGCGGGTGGCCGGTCCGCATGACAGGCTCTAGAGCTAAAGGGAACCTCAACGTGAGAACTCGCCTCCAGGTTAGGCCTGAGTAGCCGTGCAGAAAGGGAGGCATGCAGCTCTTTCCAGGAGTTCTTAGTCGCTTTGCTTTAAAGGAAGTACACGTCCGGGGACTCCTAGGCCCCACGGGCGTGCATCATTTTCCCTCCAAGGTCACTGAGTGCCTCCAGACACCTGTGGGCCGGCTGAGCAACGTCGAGGTCCATTGGTTGATTCCCTCGGAGGACCCCTGTGCGTGCCGAGTGCTGGGCAACCACACACTGCGCGTTCCTTGAGGAGCGCTACATCTCCAGAGCCCTCGAACGCCCTCAGGACAACATGGCTGGTGAGTGCGAAGTGCCCAGGAAGACTCTGTCATGGCCCTTGTGTGAGCTGCCATGAGAGAACGCTGTGCTTGGAACACTGTGAGGCCCGCCCTCGTACCTGAAGTCACTCTGCTCGAGGAGAAAGTCGGCATCTTAGCATGCTGTGTGGCTCCCGGCACACCCAGCATGAGCCCACGCCTGGTGGTAAGGCCCTGATATGCCGTGCAGAAGCGGAGGCGTGCTGCAGTTTCCAGGAGGCGGTGGCCTCTGCTCTGCATACCTTGAACGGCAGCACAGCTTTCTGGACACCTGGGAGGCTAGCCGGGGCACCCTGTTCCCGGCAGGAACACTGAGTAACCCCAGGCGCACCTGGGTCTGCTAAGCAACATCCAGGCCCGTAGCCCTTTAGAGCCCCTCTGTGCACGCCGAGCGTAGGGAAACGCACTGCCCTCTCTTTTGGAGCAGCTTGGTTTCCTCAGCACTCGCACACGTTCACGCACACCGTTCTGGCACGTCCCACATGGCGCGGAGGTCTTACGCGTTGCCCTAATCGGAGCTGCGCTCAGAGTAACCCTCGTCTTCGCATTCCATCCAGGACCTCCTGACTGAAGGCACCGTGCCTCCTAGAGGACGGCGGCTTGGGTTCTTACTGCAATTCAAGTCCTGTTCCTTCTTTGGCACTGCAGGCACCCCAGGCCCAGAGGAGCAGCTACGGCGTTCCTTGGTTGAGACAGTTCGCTGGATGCGGGACTCCCTACTTCGATAAGTTGACTCAGGGAAGGAAACACAGGGTAACCGGTGTCTCTTGGGACTCGTTAGAAACCACAGGGATGTACGCTGAGTGTGCCCATGAAAACGGGGGCCTGCTGGAACTAGCCCTGCTTTCCCATTTTGAGGGCGGCATTCATGCCTGCCTTGACGCTCCCTGACATTCCCGGCTCCCGACAGGCCAGTGAGCCCTGGAAGAATGCTTCGGGGAAAATTATGAGTTTGCTCTCTCTAAACCAGGGGCTTCCGTGGCCGCGGTGGCGGTCCGCATGACAGGCTCTAGAGCTAAAGGGAACCTCAACGTGAGAACTCGCCTCCAGGTTAGGCCCTGAGTAGCCGTGCAGAAAGGGAGGCATGCAGCTCTTTCCAGGAGTTCTTAGTCGCTTTGCTTTAAAGGAAGTACACGTCCGGGGACTCCTAGGCCCCACGGGCGTGCATCATTTTCCCTCCAAGGTCACTGAGTGCCTCCAGACACCTGTGGGCCGGCTGAGCAACGTCGAGGTCCATTGGTTGATTCCCTCGGAGGACCCCTGTGCGTGCCGAGTGCTGGGCAACCACACACTGCGCGTTCCTTGAGGAGCGCTACATCTCCAGAGCCCTCGAACGCCCTCAGGACAACATGGTTGGTGAGTGCGAAGTGCCCAGGAAGACTCTGTCATGGCCCTTGTGTGAGCTGCCATGAGAGAACGCTGTGCTTGGAACACTGCGAGGCCCGCCCTCGTACCTGAAGTCACTCTGCTCGAGGAGAAAGTCGGCATCTTAGCATGCTGTGTGGCTCCCGGCACACCCAGCATGAACCCACGCCTGGAAGTAAGGCCCTGATTTGCCGTGCAGAAGCGGAGGCGTGCTGCAGTTTCCAGGAGGCGGTGGCCTCTGCTCTGCATACCTTGAACGGCAGCACAGCTTTCTGGACACCTGGGAGGCTAGCCGGGGCACCCTGTTCCCGGCAGGAACACTGAGTAACCCCAGGCGCACCTGGGTCTGCTAAGCAACATCCAGGCCCGTAGCCCTTTAGAGCCCCTCTGTGCACGCCGAGCGTAGTGAAACGCACTGCCCTCTCTTTTGGAGCAGCTTGGTTTCCTCAGCACTCGCACACGTTCACGCACACCGTTCTGGCACGTCCCCACATGGCGCGGAGGTCTTACGCTGTTGCCCTAATCGGAGCTGCGCTCAGAGTAACCCTCGTCCTTCGCATTCCATCCAGGACCTCCTGATCTGAAGGCACCGTGCCTCCTAGAGGACGGCGGCTTGGGTTCTTACTGCAATTCAAGTCCTGTTCCTTCTTTGGCACTGCAGGCAGCCCCAGGCCCAGAGGAGCAGCTACGGCGTTCCTTGGTTGAGACAGTTCGCTGATGCGGGCCTCCCTACTTCGATAAGTTGACTCAGGAAGGAAACACAGGGTAACCGGTGTCTCTTGGGACTCGTTAGAAACCACAGGGATGTACGCTGAGTGTGCCCATGAAACGGGGGCCTGCTGGAACTAGCCCTGCTTTCCCATTTTGAGGCGGCATTCATGCCTGCCTTGACGCTCCCTGACATTCCCGGCTCCCGACAGGCCAGTGAGCCCTGGAAGAATGCTTCGGGGAAAATATGAGTTTGCTCTCTCTAAACCAGGGGCTTCCGTGGCCGCGGTGGCGGTCCGCATGACAGGCTCTAGAGCTAAAGGGAACCTCAACGAGAGAACTCGCCTCCAGGTTAGGCCCTGAGTAGCCGTGCAGAAAGGGAGGCAATGCAGCTCTTTCCAGGAGTTCTTAGTCGCTTTGCTTTAAAGGAAGTACACGTCCGGGGACTCCTAGGCCCCACGGGCGTGCATCATTTTCCCTCCAAGGTCACTGAGTGCCTCCAGACACCTGTGGGCCGGCTGAGACAACGTCGAGGTCCATTGGTTGATTCCCTCGGAGGACCCCTGTGCGTGCCGAGTGCTGGGCAACCACACACTGCGCGTTCCTTGAGGAGCGCTACATCTCCAGAGCCCTCGAAACGCCCTCAGGACAACATGGCTGGTGAGTGCGAAGTGCCCAGGAAGACTCTGTCATGGCCCTTGTGTGAGCTGCCATGAGAGAACGCTGTGCTTGGAACACTGCGAGGCCCGCCCTCGTACCTGAAGTCACTCTGCTCGAGGAGAAAGTCGGCATCTTAGCATGCTGTGTGGCTCCCGGCACACCCAGCATGAACCCACGCCTGGAGGTAAGGCCCTGATTTGCCGTGCAGAAGCGGAGGCGTGCTGCAGTTTCCAGGAGGCTGGTGGCCTCTGCTCTGCATTACCTTGAACGGCAGCACAGCCTTTCTGGACACCTGGGAGGCTAGCCGGGCACCCTGTTCCCGGCAGGAACACTGAGTAACCGCAGGCGCACCTGGGTCTGCCTAAGCAACATCCAGGCCCGTAGCCCTTTAGAGCCCCTCTGTGCACGCCGAGCGTAGGGAACGCACTGCCCTCTCTTTTGGAGCAGCTTGGTTTCCTCAGCACTCGCACACGTTCACGCACACCGTTCTGGCACGTCCCACATGGCGCGGAGGTCTTACGCGTTGCCCTAATCGGAGCTGCGCTCAGAGTAACCCTCGTCTTCGCATTCCATCCAGGACCTCCTGACTGAAGGCACCGTGCCTCCTAGAGGACGGCGGCTTGGGTTCTTACTGCAATTCAAGTCCTGTTCCTTCTTTGCACTGCAGGCAGCCCCAGGCCCAGAGGGAGCAGCTACGGCGTTCCTTGGTTGAGACAGTTCGCTGGATGCGGGACTCCCTACTTCGATAATGTGACTCAGGGAAGGAAACACAGGGTAACCGGTGTCTCTTGGGACTCGATTAGAAACCACAGGGATGTACGCTGAGTGTGCCCAGTGACAAACGGGGGCCTGCTGGAACTAGCCCTGCTTTCCATTTTGGAGGGCGGCATTCATAGCCTGCCTTGACTGCTCCCTGACATTCCCGGCTCCCGACAGGCCAGTGAGCCCTGGAAGAATGCTTCGGGGAAAATTATGAGTTTGCTCTCTCTAAACCATGGGCTTCCGTGGCCGCGGTGGCGGTCCGCATGACAGGCCTCTAGAGCTAAATGGAACCTCAACGTGAGAACTCGCCTCCAGGTTAGGCCCTGAGTAGCCGTGCAGAAAGGGAGGCATGCAGCTCTTTCCAGGAGTTCTTAGTCGCTTTGCTTTAAAGGAAGTACACGTCCGGGGACTCCTAGGCCCCACGGGCGTGCATCATTTTCCCTCCAAGGTCACTGAGCTGCTCCAGACACCTGTGGGCCGGCTGAGCAACGTCGAGGTCCATTGGTTGATTCCCTCGGAGGACCCCTGTGCGTGCCGAGTGCTGGGCAACCACACACTGCGCGTTCCTTGAGGAGCGCTACATCTCCAGAGCCCTCGAACGCCCTCAGGACAACATGGCTGGTGAGTGCGAAGTGCCCAGGAAGACTCTGTCCATGGCCACTTGTGTGAGCTGCCATGAGAGAACGCTGTGCTTGGAACACTGTGAGGCCCGCCTCTCGTACCTGAAGTCACTCTGCTCGAGGAGAAAGTCGGCATCTTAGCATGCTGTGTGGCTCCCGGCACACCCAGCATGAACCCACGCCTGGAGGTAAGGCCTGATTTGCCGTGCAGAAGCGGTAGGCGTGCTGCAGTTTCCAGGAGGCGGTGGCCTCTGCTCTGCATACCTTGAACGGCAGCACAGCTTTCTGGACACCAGGGAGGCTAGCCGGGGCACCCTGTTCTCGGCAGGAACACTGATGTAACCCCAGGCGCACCTGGGTCTGCTAAGCAACATCCAGGATCCGTAGCCCTTTAGAGCCCCTCTGTGCACGCCGAGCGTAGGGAAACGCACTGCCCTCTCTTTTGGAGCAGCTTGGTTTCCTCAGCACTCGCACACGTTCACGCACACCGTTCTGGCACATCCCACATGGCGCGGAGGTGTTACGGGTTGCCCTAATCGGAGCTGCGCTCAGAGTAACCCTCGTCTTCGCATTCCATCGAGGACCTCCTGACTGAAGGCACCGTGCCTCCTAGAGGACGGCGGCTTGGGTTCTTACTGCAATTGAAAGTCCTGTTCCTTCTTTGGCACTGCAGGCAGCCCCAGGCCCAGAGGAGCAGCTACGGCGTTCCTTGGTTGAGACAGTTCGCTGGATGCGGGACTCCCTACTTCGATAAGTTGACTCAGGGAAGGAAACACAGGGTAACCGGTGTCTCTTGGGACTCGTTTAGAAACCACAGGGCTGTACGCTGAGTGTGCCCGTGCAAACGGGGTCCTGCTGGAGCTAGCCCTGCTTTCCACATTTTGAGGGCGGCATTCATGCCTGCCTTGACGCTCCCTGGACATTCCGGCTCCCGACAGGCCAGTGAGCCCTGGAAGAATGCTTCGGGGAAAATTATGAGTTTGCTCTCTCTAAACCAGGGGCTTCCGTGGCCGCGGTGGCGGTCCGCATGACAGGCTCTAGAGCTAAAGGGAACCTCAACGTGAGAACTCGCCTCCAGGTTAGGCCCTGAGTAGCCGTGCAGAAAGGGAGGCATGCAGCTCTTTCCAGGAGTTCTTAGTCGCTTTGCTTTAAAGGAAGTACACGTCCGGGGACTCCTAGGCCCCACGGGCGTGCATCATTTTCCCTCCAAGGTCACTGAGTGCCTCCAGACACCTGTGGGTTGCCTGAGCAACGTCGAGGTCCATTGGTTGATTCCCTCGGAGGACCCCTGTGCGTGCCGAGTGCTGGGCAACCACACACTGCGCGTTCCTTGAGGAGCGCTACATCTCCAGAGCCCTCGAACGCCCTCAGGACAACATGGCTGGTGAGTGCGAAGTGCCCAGGAAGACTCTGTCATGGCCCTTGTGTGAGCTGCCATGAGAGAACGCTGTGCTTGGAACACTGCGAGGCCCGCCCTCGTACCTGAAGTCACTCTGCTCGAGGAGAAAGTCGGCATCTTAGCATGCTGTGTGGCTCCCGGCACACCCAGCATGAACCCACGCCTGGAGTAAGGCCCTGATTTGCCGTGCAGAAGCGGAGGCGTGCTGCAGTTTCCAGGAGGCGGTGGCCTCTGCTCTGCATACCTTGAACGGCAGCACAGCTTTCTGGACACCTGGGAGGCTAGCCGGGGCACCCTGTTCCCGGCAGGAACACTGAGTAACCCCAGGCGCACCTGGGTCTGCTAAGCAACATCCAGGCCCGTAGCCCTTTAGAGCCCCTCTGTGCACGCCGAGCGTAGGGAAACGCACTGCCCTCTCTTTTGGAGCAGCTTGGTTTCCTCAGCACTCGCACACGTTCACGCACACCGTTCTGGCACGTCCCACATGGCGCGGAGGTCTTACGCGTTGCCCTAATCGGAGCTGCGCTCAGAGTAACCCTCGTCTTCGCATTCCATCCAGGACCTCCTGACTGAAGGCACCGTGCCTCCTAGAGGACGGCGGCTTGGGTTCTTACTGCAATTCAAGTCCTGTTCCTTCTTTGGCACTGCAGGCAGCCCCAGGCCCAGAGGAGCAGCTACGGCGTTCCTTGGTGAGACAGTTCGCTGGATGCGGGACTCCCTACTTCGATAAGTTGACTCAGGGAAGGAAACACAGGGTAACCGGTGTCTCTTGGGACTCGTTAGAAACCACAGGGATGTACGCTGAGTGTGCCCATGAAACGGGGGCCTGCTGGAACTAGCCCTGCTTTCCCATTTTGAGGGCGGCATTCATGCCTGCCTTGACGCTCCCTGACATTCCCGGCTCCCGACAGGCCAGTGAGCCCTGGAAGAATGCTTCGGGGAAAATTATGAGTTTGCTCTCTCTAAACCAGGGGCTTCCGTGGCCGCGGTGGCGGTCCGCATGACAGGCTCTAGAGCTAAAGGGAACCTCAACGTGAGAACTCGCCTCCAGGTTAGGCCCTGAGTAGCCGTGCAGAAAGGGAGGCATGCAGCTCTTTCCAGGAGTTCTTAGTCGCTTTGCTTTAAAGGAAGTACACGTCCGGGGACTCCTAGGCCCCACGGGCGTGCATCATTTTCCCTCCAAGGTCACTGAGTGCCTCCAGACACCTGTGGGCCGGCTGAGCAACGTCGAGGTCCATTGGTTGATTCCCTCGGAGGACCCCTGTGCGTGCCGAGTGCTGGGCAACCACACACTGCGCGTTCCTTGAGGAGCGCTACATCTCCAGAGCCCTCGAACGCCCTCAGGACAACATGGCTGGTGAGTGCGAAGTGCCCAGGAAGACTCTGTCATGGCCCTTGTGTGAGCTGCCATGAGAGAACGCTGTGCTTGGAACACTGCGAGGCCCGCCCTCGTACCTGAAGTCACTCTGCTCGAGGAGAAAGTCGGCATCTTAGCATGCTGTGTGGCTCCCGGCACACGCAGCATGAACCCACGCCTGGAAGTAAGGCCCTGATTTGCCGTGCAGAAGCGGAGGCGTGCTGCAGTTTCCAGGAGGCGGTGGCCTCTGCTCTGCATACCTTGAACGGCAGCACAGCTTTCTGGACACCTGGGAGGCTAGCCGGGGCACCCTGTTCCCGGCAGGAACACTGAGTAACCCCAGGCGCACCTGGGTCTGCTAAGCAACATCCAGGCCCGTAGCCCTTTAGAGCCCCTCTGTGCACGCCGAGCGTAGGGAACTGCACTGCCCTCTCTTTTGGAGCAGCTTGGTTTCCTCAGCACTCGCACACGTTCACGCACACCGTTCTGGCACGTCCCACATGGCGCGGAGGTCTTACGCGTTTGCCCTAATCGGAGCTGCGCTCAGAGTAACCCTCGTCTTCGCATTCCATCCAGGACCTCCTGACTGAAGGCACCGTGCCTCTAGAGGACGGCGGCTTGGGTTCTTACTGCAATTCAAGTCCTGTTCCTTCTTTGGCACTGCAGGCAGCCCCAGGCCCAGAGGAGCAGCTACGGCGTTTCCTTGGTGAGACAGTTCGCTGGATGCGGGCCTCCCTACTTCGATAAGTTGACTCAGGGAAGGAAACACAGGGTAACCGGTGTCTCTTGGGACTCGTTAGAAACCACAGGGATGTACGCTGAGTGTGCCCGTCCAACGGGGGCCTGCTGGAGCTAGCCCTGCTTTCCCATTTTGAGGGCGGCATTCATGCCTGCCTTGACGCTCCCTGACATTCCCGGCTCCCGACAGGCCAGTGAGCCCTGGAAGAATGCTTCGGGGAAAATTATGAGTTTGCTCTCTCTAAACCAGGGGCTTCCGTGGCCGCGGTGGCGGTCCGCATGACAGGCTCTAGAGCTAAAGGGAACCTCAACGTGAGAACTCGCCTCCAGGTTAGGCCCTGAGTAGCCGTGCAGAAAGGGAGGCATGCAGCTCTTTCCAGGAGTTCTTAGTCGCTTTGCTTTAAAGGAAGTACCCGTCCGGGGACTCCTAGGCCCCACGGGCGTGCATCATTTTCCCTCCAAGGTCACTGAGTGCCTCCAGACACCTGTGGGCCGGCTGGAGCAACGTCGAGGTCTATTGGTTGATTCCCTCGGAGGACCCCTGTGCGTGCCGAGTGCTGGGCAACCACACACTGCGCGTTCCTTGAGGAGCGCTACATCTCCAGAGCCCTCGAACGCCCTCAGGACCACATGGCTGGTGAGTGCGAAGTGCCCAGGAAGACTCTGTCATGGCCCTTGTGTGAGCTGCCATGAGAGAACGCTGTGCTTGGAACACTGCGAGGCCCGCCCTCGTACCTGAAGTCACTCTGCTCGAGGAGAAAGTCGGCATCTAGCATGCTGTGTGGCTCCCGGCACACCCAGCATGAACCCACGCCTGGAAGTAAGGCCCTGATTTGCCGTGCAGAAGCGGAGGCGTGCTGCAGTTTCCAGGAGGCGGTGGCCTCTGCTCTGCATACCTTGAACGGCAGCACAGCTTTCTGGACACCTGGGAGGCTAGCCGGGGCACCCTGTTCCCGGCAGGAACACTGAGTAACCCCAGGCGCACCTGGGTCTGCTAAGCAACATCCAGGCCCGTAGCCCTTTAGAGCCCCTCTGTGCACGCCGAGCGTAGGGAAACGCACTGCCCTCTCTTTTGGAGCAGCTTGGTTTCCTCAGCACTCGCACACGTTCACGCACACCGTTCTGGCACGTCCCACATGGCGCGGAGGTCTTACGTGTTGCCCTAATCGGAGCTGCGCTCAGAGTAACCCTCGTCTTCGCATTCCATCCAGGACCTCCTGACTGAAGGCACCGTGCCTCCTAGAGGACGGCGGCTTGGGTTCTTACTGCAATTCAAGTCCTGTTCCTTCTTTGGCACTGCAGGCAGCCCCAGGCCCAGAGGAGCAGCTACGGCGTCCTTGGTTGAGACAGTTCGCTGGATGCGGGACTCCCTACTTCGATAAGTTGACTCAGGGAAGGAAACACAGGGTAACCGGTGTCTCTTGGGACTCGTTAGAAACCACAGGGATGTACGCTGAGTGTGCCCATGAAAACGGGGGCCTGCTGGAACTAGCCCTGCTTTCCCATTTTGAGGGCGGCATTCATGCCTGCCTTGACGCTCCCTGACATTCCCGGCTCCCGACAGGCCAGTGAGCCCTGGAAGAATGCTTCGGGGAAAATTATGAGTTTGCTCTCTCTAAACCAGGGGCTTCCGTGGCCGCGGTGGCGGTCCGCATGACAGGCTCTAGAGCTAAAGGGAACCTCAACGTGAGAACTCGCCTCCAGGTTAGGCCCTGAGTAGCCGTGCAGAAAGGGAGGCATGCAGCTCTTTCCAGGAGTTCTTAGTCGCTTTGCTTTAAAGGAAGTACACGTCCGGGGACTCCTAGGCCCCACGGGCGTGCATCATTTTCCCTCCAAGGTCACTGAGTGCCTCCAGACACCTGTGGGCCGGCTGAGCAACGTCGAGGTCCATTGGTTGATTCCCTCGGAGGACCCCTGTGCGTGCCGAGTGCTGGGCAACCACACACTTGCGCGTTCCTTGAGGAGCGCTACATCTCCAGAGCCCTCGAACGCCCTCAGGACAACATGGCTGGTGAGTGCGAAGTGCCCAGGAAGACTCTGTCATGGCCCTTGTGTGAGCTGCCATGAGAGAACGCTGTGCTTGGAACACTGCGAGGCCTGCCCTCGTACCTGAAGTCACTCTGCTCGAGGAGGAAGTCGGCATCTTCGCATGCTGTGTGGCTCCCGGCACACCCAGCATGAACCCACTGCCTGGAAGGTAAGGCCCTGATTTGCCGTGCAGAAGCGGAGGCGTGCTGCAGTTTCCAGGAGGCGGTGGCCTCTGCTCTGCATACCTTGAACGGCAGCACAGCTTTCTGGACACCTGGGAGGCTAGCCGGGGCACCCTGTTCCCGGCAGGAACACTGAGTAACCCCAGGCGCACCTGGGTCTGCTAAGCAACATCCAGGCCCGTAGCCCTTTAGAGCCCCTCTGTGCACGCCGAGCGTAGGGAAACGCACTGCCCTCTCTTTTGGAGCAGCTTGGTTTCCTCAGCACTCGCACACGTTCACGCACACCGTTCTGGCACGTCCCACATGGCGCGGAGGTCTTACGCGTTGCCCTAATCGGAGCTGCGCTCAGAGTAACCCTCGTCTTTGCATTCCATCCAGGACCTCCTGACTGAAGGCACCGTGCCTCCTAGAGGACGGCGGCTTGGGTTCTTACTGCAATTCAAGTCCTGTTCCTTCTTTGGCACTGCAGGCAGCCCCAGGCCCAGAGGAGCAGCTACGGCGTTCCTTGGTTGAGACAGTTCGCTGGATGCGGGCCTCCACTTCGATAAGTTGACTCAGGAAGGAAACACAGGGTAACCGGTGTCTCTTGGGACTCGTTAGAAACCACAGGGATGTACGCTGAGTGTGCCCGTGCAAACGGGGGCCTGCTGGAGCTAGCCCTGCTTTCCCATTTTGAGGGCGGCATTCATGCCTGCCTTGACGCTCCCTGACATTCCCGGCTCCCGACAGGCCAGTGAGCCCTGGAAGAATGCTTCGGGGAAAATTATGAGTTTGCTCTCTCTAAACCAGGGGCTTCCGTGGCCGCGGTGGCGGTCCGCATGACAGGCTCTAGAGCTAAAGGGAACCTCAACGTGAGAACTCGCCTCCAGGTTAGGCCCTGAGTAGCCGTGCAGAAAGGGATGGCATGCAGCTCTTTCCAGGAGTTCTTAGTCGCTTTGCTTTAAAGGAAGTACACGTCCGGGGACTCCTAGGCCCCACGGGCGTGCATCATTTTCCCTCCAAGGTCACTGAGTGCCTCCAGACACCTGTGGGCCGGCTGAGCAACGTCGAGGTCCATTGGTTGATTCCCTCGGAGGACCCCTGTGCGTGCCGAGTGCTGGGCAACCACACACTGCGCGTTCCTTGAGGAGCGCTACATCTCCAGAGCCCTCGAACGCCCTCAGGACAACATGGCTGGTGAGTGCGAAGTGCCCAGGAAGACTCTGTCATGGCCCTTGTGTGAGCTGCCATGAGAGAACGCTGTGCTTGGAACACTGCGAGGCCCGCCCTCGTACCTGAAGTCACTCTGCTCGAGGAGAAAGTCGGCATCTTAGCATGCTGTGTGGCTCCCGGCACACCCAGCATGAACCCACGCCTGGAAGTAAGGCCCTGATTTGCCGTGCAGAAGCGGAGGCGTGCTGCAGTTTCCAGGAGGCGGTGGCCTCTGCTCTGCATACCTTGAACGGCAGCACAGCTTTCTGGACACCTGGGAGGCTAGCCGGGGCACCCTGTTCCCGGCAGGAACACTGAGTACCCCCAGGCGCACCCTGGTCTGCTAAGCAACATCCAGGCCCATAGCCCTTTAGATCCCCTCTGTGCACGCCGAGCGTAGGGAAACACACTGCCCTCTCTTTTGGAGCAGCTTGGTTTCCTCAGCACTCGCACACGTTCACGCACACCGTTCTGGCACGTCCCACATGGCGCGGAGGTCTTACGCGTTGCCCTAATCGGAGCTGCGCTCAGAGTAACCCTCGTCTTCGCATTCCATCCAGGACTTCCTGACTGAAGGCACCGTGCCTCCTAGAGGACGGCGGCTTGGGTTCTTACTGCAATTCAAGTCCTGTTCCTTCTTTGGCACTGCAGGCAGCCCCAGGCCCAGAGGAGCAGCTACGGCGTTCCTTGGTGAGACAGTTCGCTGGATGCGGGACTCCCTACTTCGATAAGTTGACTCAGGGAAGGAAACACAGGGTAACCGGTGTCTCTTGGGACTCGTTAGAAACACAGGGATGTACGCTGAGTGTGCCCATGAAAACGGGGGCCTGCTGGAGCTAGCCCTGCTTTCCCATTTTGAGGGCGGCATTCATGCCTGCCTTGATGTTCCCTGACATTCCCGGCTCCCGACAGGCCAGTGAGCCCTGGAAGAATGCTTCGGGGAAAATTATGAGTTTGCTCTCTCTAAACCAGGGGCTTCCGTGGCCGCGGTGGCGGTCCGCATGACAGGCTCTAGAGCTAAAGGGAACCTCAACGTGAGAACTCGCCTCCAGGTTAGGCCCTGAGTAGCCGTGCAGAAAGGGAGGCATGCAGCTCTTTCCAGGAGTTCTTAGTCGCTTTGCTTTAAAGGAAGTACACGTCCGGGGACTCCTAGGCCCCACGGGCGTGCATCATTTTCCCTCCAAGGTCACTGAGTGCCTC
This sequence comes from Tursiops truncatus, assembly GCF_011762595.2. Classification (NCBI taxonomy): domain Eukaryota; kingdom Metazoa; phylum Chordata; class Mammalia; order Artiodactyla; family Delphinidae; genus Tursiops; species Tursiops truncatus. The sequence goes on from NW_022983341.1 coordinate 322,210, forward strand.
CAGACACCTGTGGGCCGGCTGAGCAACGTCGAGGTCCATTGGTTGATTCCCTCGGAGGACCCCTGTGCGTGCCGAGTGCTGGGCAACCACACACTGCGCGTTCCTTGAGGAGCGCTACATCTCCAGAGCCCTCGAACGCCCTCAGGACAACATGGCTGGTGAGTGCGAAGTGCCCAGGAAGACTCTGTCATGGCCCTTGTGTGAGCTGCCATGAGAGAACGCTGTGCTTGGAACACTGCGAGGCCCGCCCTCGTACCTGAAGTCACTCTGCTCGAGGAGAAAGTCGGCATCTTAGCATGCTGTGTGGCTCCCGGCACACCCAGCATGAACCCACGCCTGGAGATAAGGCCCTGATTTGCCGTGCAGAAGCGGAGGCGTGCTGCAGTTTTCAGGAGGCGGTGGCCTCTGCTCTGCATACCTTGAACGGCAGCACAGCTTTCTGGACACCTGGGAGGCTAGCCGGGGCACCCTGTTTCGGCAGGAACACTGAGTAACCCCAGGCGCACCTGGGTCTGCTAAGCAACATCCAGGCCCGTAGCCCTTTAGAGCCCCTCTGTGCACGCCGAGCGTAGGGAAACGCACTGCCCTCTCTTTTGGAGCAGCTTGGTTTCCTCAGCACTCGCACACGTTCACGCACACCGTTCTGGCACGTCCCACATGGCGCGGAGGTCTTACGCGTTGCCCTAATCGGAGCTGCGCTCAGAGTAACCCTCGTCTTCGCATTCCATCCAGGACCTCCTGACTGAAGGCACCGTGCCTCCTAGAGGACGGCGGCTTGGGTTCTTACTGCAATTCAAGTCCTGTTCCTTCTTTGGCACTGCAGGCAGCCCCAGGCCCAGAGGAGCAGCTACGGCGTTCCTTGGTTGAGACAGTTCGCTGGATGCGGGACTCCCTACTTCGATAAGTTGACTCAGGGAAGGAAACACAGGGTAACCAGTGTCTCTTGGGACTCGTTAGAAACCACAGGGATGTACGCTGAGTGTGCCCATGAAAACGGGGCCTGCTGGAACTAGCCCTGCTTTCCCATTTTGAGGGCGGCATTCATGCCTGCCTTGACGCTCCCTGACATTCCCGGCTCCCGACAGGCCAGTGAGCCCTGGAAGAATGCTTCGGGGAAAATTATGAGTTTGCTCTCTCTAAACCAGGGGCTTCCGTGGCCGCGGTGGTGGTCCGCATGACAGGCTCTAGAGCTAAAGGGAACCTCAACGTGAGAACTCGCCTCCAGGTTAGGCCCTGAGTAGCCGTGCAGAAAGGGAGGCATGCAGCTCTTTCCAGGAGTTCTTAGTCGCTTTGCTTTAAAGGAAGTACACGTCCGGGGACTCCTAGGCCCCACGGGCGTGCATCATTTTCCCTCCAAGGTCACTGAGTGCCTCCAGACACCTGTGGGCCGGCTGAGCAACGTCGAGGTCCATTGGTTGATTCCCTCGGAGGACCCCTGTGCGTGCCGAGTGCTGGGCAACCACACACTGCGCGTTCCTTGAGGAGCGCTACATCTCCAGAGCCCTCGAACGCCCTCAGGACAACATGGCTGGTGAGTGCGAAGTGCCCAGGAAGACTCTGTCATGGCCCTTGTGTGAGCTGCCATGAGAGAACGCTGTGCTTGGAACACTGTGAGGCCCGCCCTCGTACCTGAAGTCACTCTGCTCGAGGAGAAAGTCGGCATCTTAGCATGCTGTGTGGCTCCCGGCACACCCAGCATGAACCCACGCCTGGAGGTAAGGCCCTGATTTGCCGTGCAGAAGCGGAGGCGTGCTGCAGTTTCCAGGAGGCGGTGGCCTCTGCTCTGCATACCTTGAACGGCAGCACAGCTTTCTGGACACCTGGGAGGCTAGCCGGGGCACCCTGTTCCCGGCAGGAACACTGAGTAACCCCAGGCGCACCTGGGTCTGCTAAGCAACATCCAGGCCCGTAGCCCTTTAGAGCCCCTCTGTGCACGCCGAGCGTAGGGAAACGCACTGCCCTCTCTTTTGGAGCAGCTTGGTTTTTTCAGCACTCGCACACGTTCACGCACACCGTTCTGGCACGTCCCACATGGCGCGGAGGTCTTACGCGTTTCCCTAATCGGAGCTGCGCTCAGAGTAACCCTCGTCTTCGCATTCCATCCAGGACCTCCTGACTGAAGGCACCGTGCCTCCTAGAGGACGGCGGCTTGGGTTCTTACTGCAATTCAAGTCCTGTTCCTTCTTTGGCACTGCAGGCAGCCCCAGGCCCAGAGGAGCAGCTACGGCGTTCCTTGGTTGAGACAGTTCGCTGATGCGGGACCTCCCTACTTCGATAAGTTGACTCAGGGAAGGAAACACAGGGTAACCGGTGTCTCTTGGGACTCGTTAGAAACCACAGGGATGTACGCTGAGTGTGCCCATGAAAACGGGGGCCTGCTGGAACTAGCCCTGCTTTCCCATTTTGAGGGCGGCATTCATGCCTGCCTTGACGCTCCCTGACATTCCCGGCTCCCGACAGGCCAGTGAGCCCTGGAAGAATGCTTCGGGGAAAATTATGAGTTTGCTCTCTCTAAACCAGGGGCTTCCGTGGCCGCGGTGGCGGTCCGCATGACAGGCTCTAGAGCTAAATGGAACCTCAACGTGAGAACTCGCCTCCAGGTTAGGCCCTGAGTAGCCGTGCAGAAAGGGAGGCATGCAGCTCTTTCCAGGAGTTCTTAGTCGCTTTGCTTTAAAGGAAGTACACGTCCGGGGACTCCTAGGCCCCACGGGCGTGCATCATTTTCCCTCCAAGGTCACTGAGTGCCTCCAGACACCTGTGGGCCGGCTGAGCAACGTCGAGGTCCATTGGTTGATTCCCTCGGAGGACCCCTGTGCGTGCCGAGTGCTGGGCAACCACACACTGCGCGTTCCTTGAGGAGCGCTACATCTCCAGAGCCCTCGAACGCCCTCAGGACAACATGGCTGGTGAGTGCGAAGTGCCCAGGAAGACTCTGTCATGGCCCTTGTGTGAGCTGCCATGAGAGAACGCTGTGCTTGGAACACTGCGAGGCCCGCCCTCGTACCTGAAGTCACTCTGCTCGAGGAGAAAGTCGGCATCTTAGCATGCTGTGTGGCTCCCGGCACACCCAGCATGAACCCACGCCTGGAAGTAAGGCCCTGATTTGCCGTGCAGAAGCGGAGGCGTGCTGCAGTTTCCAGGAGGCGGTGGCCTCTGCTCTGCATACCTTGAATGGCAGCACAGCTTTCTGGACACCTGGGAGGCTAGCCGGGGCACCCTGTTCCCGGCAGGAACACTGAGTAACCCCAGGCGCACCTGGGTCTGCTAAGCAACATCCAGGCCCGTAGCCCTTTAGAGCCCCCTCTGTGCACGCCGAGCGTAGGGAAACGCACTGCCCTCTCTTTTGGAGCAGCTTGGTTTCCTCAGCACTCGCACACGTTCACGCACACCGTTCTGGCACGTCCCACATGGCGCGGAGGTCTTACGCGTTGCCCTAATCGGAGCTGCGCTCAGAGTAACCCTCGTCTTCGCATTCCATCCAGGACCTCCTGACTGAAGGCACCGTGCCTCCTAGAGGACGGCGGCTTGGGTTCTTACTGCAATTCAAGTCCTGTTCCTTCTTTGGCACTGCAGGCAGCCCCAGGCCCAGAGGAGCAGCTACGGCGTTCCTTGGTTGAGACAGTTCGCTGGATGCGGGACTCCCTACTTCGATAAGTTGACTCAGGGAAGGAAACACAGGGTAACCGGTGTCTCTTGGGACTCGTTAGAAACCACAGGGATGTACGCTGAGTGTGCCCATGAAAACGGGGGCCTGCTGGAACTAGCCCTGCTTTCCCATTTTGAGGGCGGCATTCATGCCTGCCTTGACGCTCCCTGACATTCCCGGCTCCCGACAGGCCAGTGAGCCCTGGAAGAATGCTTCGGGGAAAATTATGAGTTTGCTCTCTCTAAACCAGGGGCTTCCGTGGCCGCGGTGGCGGTCCGCATGACAGGCTCTAGAGCTAAAGGGAACCTCAACGTGAGAACTCGCCTCCAGGTTAGGCCCTGAGTAGCCGTGCAGAAAGGGAGGCATGCAGCTCTTTCCAGGAGTTCTTAGTCGCTTTGCTTTAAAGGAAGTACACGTCCGGGGACTCCTAGGCCCACGGGCGTGCATCATTTTCCCTCCAAGGTCACTGAGTGCCTCCAGACACCTGTGGGCCGGCTGAGCAACGTCGAGGTCCATTGGTTGATTCCCTCGGAGGACCCCTGTGCGTGCCGAGTGCTGGGCAACCACACACTGCGCGTTCCTTGAGGAGCGCTACATCTCCAGAGCCCTCGAACGCCCTCAGGACAACATGGCTGGTGAGTGCGAAGTGCCCAGGAAGACTCTGTCATGGCCCTTGTGTGAGCTGCCATGAGAGAACGCTGTGCTTGGAACACTGCGAGGCCCGCCCTCGTACCTGAAGTCACTCTGCTCGAGGAGAAAGTCGGCATCTTAGCATGCTGTGTGGCTCCCGGCACACCCAGCATGAACCCACGCCTGGAAGGTAAGGCCCTGATTTGCCGTGCAGAAGCGGAGGCGTGCTGCAGTTTCCAGGAGGCGGTGGCCTCTGCTCTGCATACCTTGAACGGCAGCACAGCTTTCTGGACACCTGGGAGGCTAGCCGGGGCACCCTGTTCCCCGGCAGGAACACTGAGCAACCCCAGGCGCACCTGGGTCTGCTAAGCAACATCCAGGCCCGTAGCCCTTTAGAGCCCCTCTGTGCACGCCGAGCGTAGGGAAACGCACTGCCCTCTCTTTTGGAGCAGCTTGGTTCTCCTCAGCACTCGCACACGTTCACGCACACCGTTCTGGCACGTCCCACATGGCGCGGAGGTCTTACGCGTTGCCCTAATCGGAGCTGCGCTCAGAGTAACCCTCGTCTTCGCATTCCATCCAGGACCTCCTGACTGAAGGCACCGTGCCTCCTAGAGGACGGCGGCTTGGGTTCTTACTGCAATTCAAGTCCTGTTCCTTCTTTGGCACTGCAGGCAGCCCCAGGCCCAGAGGAGCAGCTACGGCGTTCCTTGGTTGAGACAGTTCGCTGGATGCGGGCCTCCCTACTTCGATAAGTTGACTCAGGGAAGGAAACACAGGGTAACCGGTGTCTCTTGGGACTCGTTAGAAACCACAGGGATGTACGCTGAGTGTGCCCATGAAAACGGGGGCCTGCTGGAACTAGCCCTGCTTTCCCATTTTGAGGGCGGCATTCATGCCTGCCTTGACGCTCCCTGACATTCCCGGCTCCCGACAGGCCAGTGAGCCCTGGAAGAATGCTTCGGGGAAAATTATGAGTTTGCTCTCTCTAAACCAGGGGCTTCCGTGGCCGCGGTGGCGGTCCGCATGACAGGCTCTAGAGCTAAAGGGAACCTCAACGTGAGAACTCGCCTCCAGGTTAGGCCCTGAGTAGCCGTGCAGAAAGGGAGGCATGCAGCTCTTTCCAGGAGTTCTTAGTCGCTTTGCTTTAAAGGAAGTACCCGTCCGGGGACTCCTAGGCCCCACGGGCGTGCATCATTTTCCCTCCAAGGTCACTGAGTGCCTCCAGACACCTGTGGGCCGGCTGAACAACGTCGAGGTCCATTGGTTGATTCCCTCGGAGGACCCCTGTGCGTGCCGAGTGCTGGGCAACCACACACTGCGCGTTCCTTGAGGAGCGCTACATCTCCAGAGCCCTCGAACGCCCTCAGGACAACATGGCTGGTGAGTGCGAAGTGCCCAGGAAGACTCTGTCATGGCCCTTGTGTGAGCTGCCATGAGAGAACGCTGTGCTTCGAACACTGCGAGGCCCGCCCTCGTACCTGAAGTCACTCTGCTCGAGGAGAAAGTCGGCATCTTAGCATGCTGTGTGGCTCCCGGCACACCCAGCATGAACCCACGCCTGGAAGGTAAGGCCCTGATTTGCCGTGCAGAAGCGGAGGCGTGCTGCAGTTTCCAGGAGGCGGTGGCCTCTGCTCTGCATACCTTGAACGGCAGCACAGCTTTCTGGACACCTGGGAGGCTAGCCGGGGCACCCTGTTCCCGGCAGGAACACTGAGTAACCCCAGGCGCACCTGGGTCTGCTAAGCAACATCCAGGCCCGTAGCCCTTTAGAGCCCCTCTGTGCACGCCGAGCGTAGGGAAACGCACTGCCCTCTCTTTTGGAGCAGCTTGGTTTCCTCAGCACTCGCACACGTTCACGCACACCGTTCTGGCACGTCCCACATGGCGCGGAGGTCTTACGCGTTGCCCTAATCGGAGCTGCGCTCAGAGTAACCCTCGTCTTCGCATTCCATCCAGGACCTCCTGACTGAAGGCACCGTGCCTCCTAGAGGACGGCGGCTTGGGTTCTTACTGCAATTCAAGTCCTGTTCCTTCTTTGGCACTGCAGGCAGCCCCAGGCCCAGAGGAGCAGCTACGGCGTTCCTTGGTTGAGACAGTTCGCTGGATGCGGGACTCCCTACTTCGATAAGTTGACTCAGGGAAGGAAACACAGGGTAACCAGTGTCTCTTGCGACTCGTTAGAAACCACAGGGATGTACGCTGAGTGTGCCCATGAAAACGGGGCCTGCTGGAACTAGCCCTGCTTTCCCATTTTGAGGGCGGCATTCATGCCTGCCTTGACGCTCCCTGACATTCCGGCTCCCGACAGGCCAGTGAGCCCTGGAAGAATGCTTCGGGGAAAATTATGAGTTTGCTCTCTCTAAACCAGGGGCTTCCGTGGCCGCGGTGGCGGTCCGCATGACAGGCTCTAGAGCTAAAGGGAACCTCAACGTGAGAACTCGCCTCCAGGTTAGGCCCTGAGTAGCCGTGCAGAAAAGGGAGGCATGCAGCTCTTTCCAGGAGTTCTTAGTCGCTTTGCTTTAAAGGAAGTACACGTCCGGGGACTCCTAGGCCCCACGGGCGTGCATCATTTTCCCTCCAAGGTCACTGAGTGCCTCCAGACACCTGTGGGCCGGCTGAGCAACGTCGAGGTCCATTGGTTGATTCCCTCGGAGGACCCCTGTGCGTGCCGAGTGCTGGGCAACCACACACTGCGCGTTCCTTGAGGAGCGCTACATCTCCAGAGCCCTCGAACGCCCTCAGGACAACATGGCTGGTGAGTGCGAAGTGCCCAGGAAGACTCTGTCATGGCCCTTGTGTGAGCTGCCATGAGAGAACGCTGTGCTTGGAACACTGCGAGGCCCGCCCTCGTACCTGAAGTCACTCTGCTCGAGGAGAAAGTCGGCATCTTAGCATGCTGTGTGGCTCCCGGCACACCCAGCATGAAACCCACGCCTGGAAGTAAGGCCCTGATTTGCCGTGCAAGAAGCGGAGGCGTGCTGCAGTTTCCAGGAGGCGGTGGCCTCTGCTCTGCATACCTTGAACGGCAGCACAGCTTTCTGGACACCTGGGAGGCTAGCCGGGGCACCCTGTTCCCGGCAGGAACACTGAGTAACCCCAGGCGCACCTGGGTCTGCTAAGCAACATCCAGGCCCGTAGCCCTTTAGAGCCCCTCTGTGCACGCCGAGCGTAGGGAAACGCACTGCCCTCTCTTTTGGAGCAGCTTGGTTTCCTCAGCACTCGCACACGTTCACGCACACCGTTCTGGCACGTCCCACATGGCGCGGAGGTCTTACGCGTTGCCCTAATCGGAGCTGCGCTCAGAGTAACCCTCGTCTTCGCATTCCATCCAGGACCTCCTGACTGAAGGCACCGTGCCTCCTAGAGGACGGCGGCTTGGGTTCTTACTGCAATTCAAGTCCTGTTCCTTCTTTGGCACTGCAGGCAGCCCCAGGCCCAGAGGAGCAGCTACGGCGTTCCTTGGTTGAGACAGTTCGCTGGATGCGGGCCTCCCTACTTCGATAAGTTGACTCAGGGAAGGAAACACAGGGTAACCGGTGTCTCTTGGGACTCGTTAGAAACCACAGGGATGTACGCTGAGTGTGCCCATGAAAACGGGGGCCTGCTGGAACTAGCCCTGCTTTCCCATTTTTGAGGGCGGCATTCATGCCTGCCTTGACGCTCCCTGACATTCCCGGCTCCCGACGGGCCAGTGAGCCCTGGAAGAATGCTTCGGGAAAATTATGAGTTTGCTCTCTCTAAACCAGGGGCTTCCGTGGCCGCGGTGGCGGTCCGCATGACAGGCTCTAGAGCTAAAGGGAACCTCAACGTGAGAACTCGCCTCCAGGTTAGGCCCTGAGTAGCCGTGCAGAAAGGGAGGCATGCAGCTCTTTCCAGGAGTTCTTAGTCGCTTTGCTTTAAAGGAAGTACACGTCCGGGGACTCCTAGGCCCCACGGGCGTGCATCATTTTCCCTCCAAGGTCACTGAGTGCCTCCAGACACCTGTGGGCCGGCTGAGCAACGTCGAGGTCCATTGGTTGATTCCCTCGGAGGACCCCTGTGCGTGCCGAGTGCTGGGCAACCACACACTGCGCGTTCCTTGAGGAGCGCTACATCTCCAGAGCCCTCGAACGCCCTCAGGACAACATGGCTGGTGAGTGCGAAGTGCCCAGGAAGACTCTGTCATGGCCCTTGTGTGAGCTGCCATGAGAGAACGCTGTGCTTGGAACACTGCGAGGCCCGCCCTCGTACCTGAAGTCACTCTGCTCGAGGAGAAAGTCGGCATCTTAGCATGCTGTGTGGCTCCCGGCACACCAGCATGAACCCACGCCTGGAAGTAAGGCCCTGATTTGCCGTGCAGAAGCGGAGGCGTGCTGCAGTTTCCAGGAGGCGGTGGCCTCTGCTCTGCATACCTTGAACGGCAGCACAGCTTTCTGGACACCTGGGAGGCTAGCCGGGGCACCCTGTTCCCGGCAGGAACACTGAGTAACCCCAGGCGCACCTGGGTCTGCTAAGCAACATCCAGGCCCGTAGCCCTTTAGAGCCCCTCTGTGCACGCCGAGCGTAGGGAAACGCACTGCCCTCTCTTTTGGAGCAGCTTGGTTTCCTCAGCACTCGCACACGTTCACGCACACCGTTCTGGCACGTCCCACATGGCGCGGAGGTCTTACGCGTTGCCCTAATCGGAGCTGCGCTCAGAGTAACCCTCGTCTTCGCATTCCATCCAGGACCTCCTGACTGAAGGCACCGTGCCTCCTAGAGGACGGCGGCTTGGGTTCTTACTGCAATTCAAGTCCTGTTCCTTCTTTGGCACTGCAGGCAGCCCCAGGCCCAGAGGAGCAGCTACGGCGTTCCTTGGTTGAGACAGTTCGCTGGATGCGGGCCTCCCTACTTCGATAAGTTGACTCAGGGAAGGAAACACAGGGTAACCGGTGTCTCTTGGGACTCGTTAGAAACCACAGGGATGTACGCTGAGTGTGCCCATGAAAACGGGGGCCTGCTGGAACTAGCCCTGCTTTCCCATTTTGAGGGCGGCATTCATGCCTGCCTTGACGCTCCCTGACATTCCCGGCTCCCGACAGGCCAGTGAGCCCTGGAAGAATGCTTCGGGGAAAATTATGAGTTTGCTCTCTCTAAACCAGGGGCTTCCGTGGCCGCGGTGGCGGTCCGCATGACAGGCTCTAGAGCTAAAGGGAACCTCAACGTGAGAACTCGCCTCCAGGTTAGGCCCTGAGTAGCCGTGCAGAAAGGGAGGCATGCAGCTCTTTCCAGGAGTTCTTAGTCGCTTTGCTTTAAAGGAAGTACACGTCCGGGGACTCCTAGGCCCCACGGGCGTGCATCATTTTCCCTCCAAGGTCACTGAGTGCCTCCAGACACCTGTGGGCCGGCTGAACAACGTCGAGGTCCATTGGTTGATTCCCTCGGAGGACCCCTGTGCGTGCCGAGTGCTGGGCAACCACACACTGCGCGTTCCTTGAGGAGCGCTACATCTCCAGAGCCCTCAAACGCCCTCAGGACAACATGGCTGGTGAGTGCGAAGTGCCCAGGAAGACTCTGTCATGGCCCTTGTGTGAGCTGCCATGAGAGAACGCTGTGCTTGAAATACTGTGAGGCCCGCCCTCGTACCTGAAGTCACTCTGCTCAAGGAGAAAGTCGGCATCTTAGCATGCTGTGTGGCTCCCAGCACACCCAGCATAAACCCACGCCTGGAGGTAAGGCCCTGATTTGCCGTGCAGAAGTGGGAGGCGTGCTGCAGTTTCCAGGAGGCGGTGGGCCTCTGCTCTGCATACCTTGAACGGCAGCACAGCTTTCTGGGACACCTGGGAGGCTAGCCGGGGCACCCTGTTCCCGGCAGGAACACTGAGTAACCCCAGGCGCACCTGGGTCTGCTAAGCAACATCCAGGCCCGTAGCCCTTTAGAGCCCCTCTGTGCACGCCGAGCGTAGGGAAACGCACTGCCCTCTCTTTTGGAGCAGCTTGGTTTCCTCAGCACTCGCACACGTTCACGCACACCGTTCTGGCACGTCCCACATGGCGCGGAGGTCTTACGCGTTGCCCTAATCGGAGCTGCGCTCAGAGTAACCCTCGTCTTCGCATTCCATCCGGACCTCCTGACTGAAGGCACCGTGCCTCCTAGAGGACGGCGGCTTGGGTTCTTACTGCAATTCAAGTCCTGTTCCTTCTTGGCACTGCAGGCAGCCCCAGGCCCAGAGGAGCAGCTACGGCGTTCCTTGGTTGAGACAGTTCGCTGGATGCGGGCCCTCCCTACTTCGATAAGTTGACTCAGGGAAGGAAACACAGGGTAACTGGTGTCCTTTGGGACTTGTTAGATACCACAGGGATGTACGCTGAGTGTGCCCATGAAAACGGGGGCCTGCTGGAACTAGCCCTGCTTTCCCATTTTGAGGGCGGCATTCATGCCTGCCTTGACGCTCCCTGACATTCCCGGCTCCGACAGGCCAGTGAGCCCTGAAGAATGCTTCGGGGAAAATTATGAGTTGCTCTCTCTAAACCAGGGGCTTCCGTGGCCGCGTGTGGCGGTCCGCATGACAGGCTCTAGAGCTAAAGGGAACCTCAACGTGAGAACTCGCCTCCAGGTTAGGCCCTGAGTAGCCGTGCAGAAAGGGAGGCATGCAGCTCTTTCCAGGAGTTCTTAGTCGCTTTGCTTTAAAGGAAGTACACGTCCGGGGACTCCTAGGCCCCACGGGCGTGCATCATTTTCCCTCCAAGGTCACTGAGTGCCTCCAGACACCTGTGGGCCGGCTTGAGCAACGTCGAGGTCCATTGGTTGATTCCCTCGGAGGACCCCTGTGCGTGCCGAGTGCTGGGCAACCACACACTGCGCGTTCCTTGAGGAGCGCTACATCTCCAGAGCCCTCGAACGCCCTCAGGACAACCATGGCTGGTGAGTGCGAAGTGCCCAGGAAGACTCTGTCATGGCCCTTGTGTGAGCTGCCATGAGAGAACGCTGTGCTTGGAACACTGCTGAGGCCAGCCCTCGTACCTGAAGTCACTCTGCTCGAGGAGAAAGTCGGCATCTTAGCATGCTGTGTGGCTCCCGGCACACCCAGCATGAACCACGCTTGGAAGGTAAGGCCCTGATTTGCCGTGCAGAAGCGGAGGCGTGCTGCAGTTTCCAGGAGGCGGTGGCCTCTGCTCTGCATACCTTGAACGGCAACACAGCTTTCTGGACACCTGGGAGGCTAGCCGGGGCACCCTGTTCCCGGCAGGAACACTGAGTAACCCCAGGCGCACCTGGGTCTGCTAAGCAACATCCAGGCCCGTAGCCCTTATAGAGCCCCTCTGTGCACGCCGAGTCGTAGGGAAACGCACTGCCCTCTCTTTTGGAGCAGCTTGGTTTCCTCAGCACTCGCACACGTTCACGCACACCGTTCTGGCACGTCCCACATGCGCGGAGGTCTTACGCGTTGCCCTAATCGGAGCTGCGCTCAGAGTAACCCCGTCTTCGCATTCCATCCAGGACCTCCTGACTGAAGGCACGTGCCTCCTAGAGGACGGCGGCTTGGGTTCTTACTGCAATTCAAGTCCTGTTCCTTCTTTGGCACTGCAGGCAGCCCCAGGCCCAGAGGAGCAGCTACGGCGTTCCTTGGTTGAGACAGTTCGCTGGATGCGGGCCTCCCTACTCGATAAGTTGACTCAGGGAAGGAAACACAGGGTAACCGGTGTCTCTTGGGACTCGTTAGAAACCACAGGGATGTACGCTGAGTGTGCCATGGAAAACGGGGGGCCTGCTGGAACTAGCCCTGCTTTCCCATTTTGAGGGCGGCATTCATGCCTGCCTTGACGCTCCCTGACATTCCCGGCTCCCGACGGGCCAGTGAGCCCTGGAAGAATGCTTCGGGAAAATTATGAGTTTGCTCTCTCTAAACCAGGGGCTTCCGTGGCCGCGGTGGCGGTCCGCATGACAGGCTCTAGAGCTAAAGGGAACCTCAACGTGAGAACTCGCCTCCAGGTTAGGCCCTGAGTAGCCGTGCAGAAAGGGAGGCATGCAGCTCTTTCCAGGAGTTCTTAGTCGCTTTGCTTTAAAGGAAGTACACGTCCGGGGACTCCTATGCCCCCACGGGCGTGCATCATTTTCCCTCCAAGGTCACTGAGTGCCTCCAGACACCTGTGGGCCGGCTGAGCAACGTCGAGGTCCATTGGTTGATTCCCTCGGAGGACCCCTGTGCGTGCCGAGTGCTGGGCAACCACACACTGCGCGTTCCTTGCGGAGCGCTACATCTCCAGAGCCCTCGAACGCCCTCAGGACAAACATGGTCTGGTGAGTGCGAAGTGCCCAGGAAGACTCTGTCATGCCCCTTGTGTGAGCTGCCATGAGAGAACGCTGTGCTTGGAACACTGCGAGGCCCGCCCTCGTACCTGAAGTCACTCTGCTCGAGGAGAAAGTCGGCATCTTAGCATGCTGTGTGGCTCCCGGCACACCCAGCATGAACCCACGCCTGGAAGTAAGGCCCTGATTTGCCGTGCAGAAGCGGAGGCGTGCTGCAGTTTCCAGGAGGCGTTGGCCTCTGCTCTGCATACCTTGAACGGCAGCACAGCTTTCTGGACACCTGGGAGGCTAGCCGGGGCACCCTGTTCCCGGCAGGAACACTGAGTAACCCCAGGCGCACCTGGGTCTGCTAAGCAACATCCAGGCCCGTAGCCCTTATAGCCCCCTCTGTGCACGCCGAGCGTAGGGAAACGCACTGCCCTCTCGTTTTGGAGCAGCTTGGTTTCCTCAGCACTCGCACACGTTTCACGCACACCGTTCTGGCACGTCCCACATGGCGCGGAGGTCTTACGCGTTGCCCTAATCGGAGCTGCGCTCAGAGTAACCCTCGTCTTCGCATTCCATCCAGGACCTCCTGACTGAAGGCACCGTGCCTCCTAGAGGACGGCGGCTTTGGGTTCTTACTGCAATTCAAGTCCTGTTCCTTCTTTGGCACTGCAGGCAGCCCCAGGCCCAGAGGAGCAGCTACGGCGTTCCTTGGTTGAGACAGTTCGCTGGATGCGGGCCTCCCTACTTCGATAAGTTGACTCAGGGAAGGAAACACAGGGTAAACGGTGTCTCTTGGGACTCGTTAGAAACCACAGGGATGTACGCTGAGTGTGCCCATGAAAACGGGGGCCTGCTGGAACTAGCCCTGCTTTCCCATTTTGAGGGCGGCATTCATGCCTGCCTTGACGCTCCCTGACATTCCCGGCTCCCGACGGGCCAGTGAGCCCTGGAAGAATGCTTCGGGAAAATTATGAGTTTGCTCTCTCTAAACCAGGGGCTTCCGAGGGCCGCGGTGGCGGTCCGCATGACAGGCTCTAGAGCTAAAGGGAACCTCAACGTGAGAACTCGCCTCCAGGTTAGGCCCTGAGTAGCCGTGCAGAAAGGGAGGCATGCAGCTCTTTCCAGGAGTTCTTAGTCGCTTTGCTTTAAAGGAAGTACACGTCCGGGGACTCCTAGGCCCCACGGGCGTGCATCATTTTCCCTCCAAGGTCACTGAGTGCCTCCAGACACCTGTGGGCCGGCTGAGCAACGTCGAGGTCCATTGGTTGATTCCCTCGGAGGACCCCTGTGCGTGCCGAGTGCTGGGCAACCACACACTGCGCGTTCCTTGAGGAGCGCTACATCTCCAGAGCCCTCGAACGCCCTCAGGACAACATGGCTGGTGAGTGCGAAGTGCCCAGGAAGACTCTGTCATGGCCCTTGTGTGAGCTGCCATGAGGAGAACGCTGTGCTTGGAACACTGTGAGGCCCGCCCTCGTACCTGAAGTCACTCTGCTCGAGGAGAAAGTCAGCATCTTAGCATGCTGTGTGGCTCCCGGCACACCCAGCAGGAACCCACTGCCTGGAAGGTAAGGCCCTGATTTGCCGTGCAGAAGCGGAGGCATGCTGCAGTTTCCAGGAGGCTGGTGGCCTCTGCTCTGCATACCTTGAACGGCAGCACAGCTTTCTGGACACCTGGGAGGCTAGCCGGGGCACCCTGTTTCCCGGCAGGACACTGAGTAACCCCAGGCGCACCTGGGTCTGCTAAGCAACATCCAGGCCCGTAGCCCTTTAGAGCCCCTCTGTGCACGCCGAGCGTAGGGAAACGCACTGCCCTCTCTTTTGGAGCAGCTTGGTTTCCTCAGCACTCGCACACGTTCACGAACACCGTTCTGGCACGTCCCACATGGCGCGGAGGTCTTACGCGTTTCCCTAATCGGAGCTGCGCTCAGAGTAACCCTCGTCTTCGCATTCCATCCAGGACCTCCTGACTGAAGGCACCGTGCCTCCTAGAGGACGGCGGCTTGGGTTCTTACTGCAATTCAAGTCCTGTTCCTTCTTTGGCACTGCAGGCAGCCCCAGGCCCAATAGGAGCAGCTACGGCGTTCCTTGGTTGAGACAGTTCGCTGGATGCGGGCCTCCCTACTTCGATAAGTTGACTCAGGGAAGGAAACACAGGGTAACCGGTGTCTCTTGGGACTCGTTAGAAACCACAGGGATGTACGCTGAGTGTGCCCATGAAAACGGGGGCCTGCTGGAACTAGCCCTGCTTTCCCATTTTGAGGGCGGCATTCATGCCTGCCTTGACGCTCCCTGACATTCCCGGCTCCCGACAGGCCAGTGAGCCCTGGAAGAATGCTTCGGGGAAAATTATGAGTTTGCTCTCTCTAAACCAGGGGCTTTCCGTGGCCGCGGTGGCGGTCCGCATGACAGGCTCTAGAGCTAAAGGGAACCTCAACGTGAGAACTCGCCTCCAGGTTAAGCCCTGAGTAGCCGTGCAGAAAGGGAGGCATGCAGCTCTTTCCAGGAGTTCTTAGTCGCTTTGCTTAAAGGAAGTACACGTCCGGGGACTCCTAGGCCCCACGGGCGTGCATCATTTTCCCTCCAAGGTCACTGAGTGCCTCCAGACACCTGTGGGCCGGCTGAGCAACGTCGAGGTCCATTGGTTGATTCCCTCGGAGGACCCCTGTGCGTGCCGAGTGCTGGGCAACCACACACTGCGCGTTCCTTGAGGAGCGCTACATCTCCAGAGCCCTCGAACGCCCTCAGGACAACATGGCTGGTGAGTGCGAAGTGCCCAGGAAGACTCTGTCATGGCCCTTGTGTGAGCTGCATGAGAGAACGCTGTGCTTGGAACACTGATGAGGCCCGCCCTCGTACCTGAAGTCACTCTGCTCGAGGAGAAAGTCGGCATCTTAGCATGCTGTGTGGCTCCCGGCACACCCAGCATGAACCCACGCCTGGAGGTAAGGCCCTGATTTGCCGTGCAGAAGCGGAGGCGTGCTGCAGTTTCCAGGAGGCGGGGGCCTCTGCTCTGCATACCTTGAACGGCAGCACAGCTTTCTGGACACCTGGGAGGCTAGCCGGGGCACCCTGTTCCCGGCAGGAACACTGAGTAACCCCAGGCGCACCTGGGTCTGCTAAGCAACATCCAGGCCCGTAGCCCTTTAGAGCCCCTCTGTGCACGCCGAGCGTAGGGAAACGCACTGCCCCTCTCTTTTGGAGCAGCTTGGTTTCCTCAGCACTCGCACACGTTCACGCACACCGTTCTGGCACGTCCCACATGGCGCGGAGGTCTTACGCGTTGCCCTAATCGGAGCTGCGCTCAGAGTAACCCTCGTCTTCGCATTCCATCCAGGACCTCCTGACTGAAGGCACCGTGCCTCCTAGAGGACGGCGGCTTGGGTTCTTACTGCAATTCAAGTCCTGTTCCTTCTTTGGCACTGCAGGCAGCCCCAGGCCCAGAGGAGCAGCTACGGCGTTCCTTGGTTGAGACAGTTCGCTGGATGCGGGCCTCCCTACTTCGATAAGTTGACTCAGGGAAGGAAACACAGGGTAACCGGTGTCTCTTGGGACTCGTTAGAAACCACAGGGATGTACGCTGAGTGTGCCCATGAAAACGGGGGCCTGCTGGAACTAGCCCTGTTTTCCCATTTTGAGGGCGGCATTCATGCCTGCCTTGACGCTCCCCTGACATTCCCGGCTCCCGACAGGCCAGTGAGCCCTGGAAGAATGCTTCGGGGAAAATTATGAGTTTGCTCTCTCTAAACAGGGGCTTCCGTGGCCGCGGTGGCGGTCCGCATGACAGGCTCTAGAGCTAAAGGGAACCTCAACGTGAGAACTCGCCTCCAGGTTAGGCCCTGAGTAGCCGTGCAGAAAGGGAGGCATGCAGCTCTTCCAGGAGTCTTAGTCGCTTTGCTTTAAAGGAAGTACACGTCCGGGGACTCTAGGCCCCCACGGGCGTGCATCATTTTCCCTCCAAGGTCACTGAGTGCCTCCAGACACCTGTGGGCCGGCTGAGCAACGTCGAGGTCCATTGGTTGATTCCCTCGGAGGACCCCTGTGCGTGCCGAGTGCTGGGCAACCACACACATGCGCGTTCCTTGAGGAGCGCTACATCTCCAGAGCCCGCGAACGCCCTCAGGACAACATGGCTGGTGAGTGCGAAGTGCCCAGGAAGATTCTGTCATGGCCCTTTTGTGAGCTGCCATGAGAGAACGCTGTGCTTGGAACACTGTGAGGCCCGCCCTCGTACCTGAAGTCACTCTGCTCGAGGAGAAAGTCGGCATCTTAGCATGCTGTGTGGCTCCCCGGCACCACCCAGCATGTAACCCACGCCTGGAAGTAAGGCCCTGATTTGCCGTGCAGAAGCGGAGGCGTGCTGCAGTTTCCAGGAGGCGGTGGCCTCTGCTCTGCATACCTTGAACGGCAGCACAGCTTTCTGGACACCTGGGAGGCTAGCCGGGGCACCCTGTTCCCGGCAGGAACACTGAGTAACCCCAGGCGCACCTGGGTCTGCTAAGCAACATCCAGGCCCGTAGCCCTTTAGAGCCCCTCTGTGCACGCCGAGCGTAGGGAAACGCACTGCCCTCTCTTTTGGAGCAGCTTGGTTTCCTCAGCACTCGCACACGTTCACGCACACCGTTCTGGCACGTCCCACATGGCGCGGAGGTCTTACGCGTTGCCCTAATCGGAGCTGCGCTCAGAGTAACCCTCGTCTTCGCATTCATCCAGGACCTCCTGACTGAAGGCACCGTGCCTCCTAGAGGACGGCGGCTTGGGTTCTTACTGCAATTCAAGTCCTGTTCCTTCTTGGCACTGCAGGCAGCCCCAGGCCCAGAGGAGCAGCTACGGCGTTCCTTGGTTGAGGACAGTTCGCTGGATGCGGGCCTCCCTACTTCGATAAGTTGACTCAGGGAAGGAAACACAGGGTAACCGGTGTCTCTTGGGACTCGTTAGAAACCACAGGGATGTACGCTGAGTGTGCCCATGAAAACGGGGGCCTGCTGGAACTAGCCCTGCTTTCCCATTTTGAGGGCGGCATTCATGCCTGCCTTGACGCTCCCTGACATTCCCGGCTCCCGACGGGCCAGTGAGCCCTGGAAGAATGCTTCGGGAAAATTATGAGTTTGCTCTCTCTAAACCAGGGGCTTCCGTGGCCGCGGTGGCGGTCCGCATGACAGGCTCTAGAGCTAAAGGGAACCTCAACGTGAGAACTCGCCTCCAGGGTAGGCCCTGAGTAGCCGGTGCAGAAAGGGAGGCACTGCAGCTCTTTCCAGGAGTTCTTAGTCGCTTTGCTTTAAAGGAAGTACACGTCCGGGGACTCCTAGGCCCCACGGGGCGTGCATCATTCTTCCCTCCAAGGTCACTGAGTGCTCCAGACACCTGTGGGCCGGCTGAGCAACGTCGAGGTCCATTGGTTGATTCCCCTCGGAGGACCCCTGTGCGTGCCGAGTGCTGGGCAACCACACACTGCGCGTTCCTTGAGGAGCGCTACATCTCCAGAGCCCTCGAACGCCCTCAGGACAACATGGCTGGTGAGTGCGAAGTGCCCAGGAAGACTCTGTCATGGCCCTTGTGTGAGCTGCCATGAGAGAACGCTGTGCTTGGAACACTGCGAGGCCCGCCCCTCGTACCTGAAGTCACTCTGCTCGAGGAGAAAGTCGGCATCTTAGCATGCTGTGTGGCTCCCGGCACACCCAGCATGAACCCACGCCTGGAAGGTTAAGGCCCTTGATTTGCCGTGCAGAAGCGGAGGCGTGCTGCAGTTTCCCAGGAGGCGGTGGGCCTCTGCTCTGCATACCTTGAATGGCAGCACCAGCTTTCTGGACACCATGGAGGCTAGCCGGGCACCCTGTTCCCGGCAGGAACACTGAGTAACCCCAGGCGCACCTGGGTTCTGCTAAGCAACAGTCCAGGCCCGTAGCCCTTTAGAGCCCCTCTGTGCACGCCGAGCGTAGGGAAATGCACTGCCCTCTCTTTTGGAGCAGCTTGGTTTCCTCAGCACTCGCACACGTTCACGCACACCGTTCTGGCACGTCCCACATGGCGCGGAGGTCCTTACGCGTTGCTCTAATCGGAGCTGCGCTCAGAGTAACCCTCGTCTTCGCATTTCCATCCGAGGACCTGCTGACTGAAGGCCCCGTGCCTCCTAGAGGACGGCGGCTTGGGTTCTTACTGCAATTCAAGTCCTGTTCCTTCTTTGGCCTGCAGGCAGCCCCAGGCCCAGAGGAGCAGCTACGGCGTTCCTTGGTTGAGACAGTTCGCTGGATGCGGCCATCCCTACTTCGATAAGTTGACTCAGGGAAGGAAACTACAGGGTAACCGGTGTCTCTTGGACTCGTTAGAAACCACAGGGATGATACGCTGAGTGTGCCATGAAAACGGGGGCCTGCTGGAACTAGCCCTGCTTTCCCATTTGAGAGGCGGCATTCATGCCTGCCTGACGCTCCCTGACATTCCCGGCTCCCGACAGGCCAGTGAGCCCTGGAAGAATGCTTCGGGGAAAATTATGAGTTTGCTCTCTCTAAACCAGGGGCTTCCGTGGCCGCGGTGGCGGTCCGCATGACAGGCTCTAGAGCTAAAGGGAACCTCAACGTGAGAACTCGCCTCCAGGTTAGGCCCTGAGTAGCCGTGCAGAAAGGGAGGCATGCAGCTCTTTCCAGGAGTTCTTAGTCGCTTTGCTTTAAAGGAAGTACACGTCCGGGGACTCCTAGGCCCCACGGGCGTGCATCATTTTCCCTCCAAGGTCACTGAGTGCCTCCAGACACCTGTGGGCCGGCTGAGCAACGTCGAGGTCCATTGGTTGATTCCCTCGGAGGACCCCTGTGCGTGCCGAGTGCTGGGCAACCACACACTGCGCGTTCCTTGAGGAGCGCTACATCTCCAGAGCCCTCGAAACGCCTCAGGACAACATGGCTGGTGAGTGCGAAGTGCCCAGGAAGACTCTGTCATGGCCTTTGTGTGAGCTGCCATGAGAGAACACTGTGCTTGGAAACACTGTGAGGCCCGCCTCGTACCTGAAGTCACTCTGCTCGAGGAGAAAGTCGGCATCTTAGCATGCTGTGTGGCTCCCGCACACCCAGCATGAACCCACGCCTGGAGTTAAGGCCTGATTTGCCGGTGCAGAAGCGGAGGCGTGCTGCAGTTTCCAGGAGGCGGTGGCCTCTGCTCTGCATACCTTGAACGGCAGCACAGCTTTCTGGACACCTGGGAGGCTAGCCGGGGCACCCTGTTCCCGGCAGGAACCACTGAGTAACCCCAGGCGCACCTGGGTCTGCTAAGCAACATCCAGGCCCGTAGCCCTTTAGAGCCCACTCTGTGCACGCCGAGCGTAGGGAAACGCACTAGCCCTCTCTTTTGGAGCAGCTTGGTTTCCTCAGCACTCGCACACGTTCACGCACACCGTTCTGGCACGTCCCACATGGCGCGGAGGTCTTACGCGTTGCCCTAATCGGAGCTGCGCTCAGAGTAACCCTCGTCTTCGCATCTCCATCCAGGACCTCCTGACTGAAGGCACCGTGCCTCCTAGAGGACGGCGGCTTGGGTTCTTACTGCAATTCAAGTCCTGTTCCTTCTTTGGCACTGCAGGCAGCCCCAGGCCCAGAGGAGCAGCTACGGCGTTCCTTGGTTGAGACAGTTCGCTGGATGCGGGCCTCCCTACTTCGATAAGTTGACTCAGGGAAGGAAACACAGGGTAACCGGTGTCTCTTGGGACTCGTTAGAAACCACAGGGATGTACGCTGAGTGTGCCCATGAAACGGGGGGCCTGCTGGAACTAGCCCTGCGTTCCCATTTTGAGGGCGGCATTCATGCCTGCCTTGACGCTCCCTGACATTCCCGGCTCCCGACAGGCCAGTGAGCCCTGGAAGAATGCTTCGGGGAAAATTATGAGTTTGCTCTCTCTAAACCAGGGGCTTCCGTGGCCGTGGTGGCGGTCCGCATGACAGGCTCTAGAGCTAAAGGGAACCTCAACGTGAGAACTCGCCTCCAGGGTTAGGGCCCTGAGTAGCCGTGCAGAAAGGGAGGCATGCAGCTCTTTCCAGGAGTTCTTAGTCGCTTTGCTTTAAAGGAAGTACACGTCCGGGACTCCCTAGGCCCCACGGGCGTGCATCATTTTCCCTCCAAGGTCACCTGAGTGCCTCCAGACACCTGTGGGCCGGCTGAAGCAACGTCGAGGTCCATTGGTTGATTCCCTCGGAGGACCCCTGTGCGTGCCGAGTGCTGGGCAACCACACACTGCGCGTTCCTTGAGGAGCGCTACATCTCCAGAGCCCTCGAACGCCCTCAGGACAACATGGCTGGTGAGTGCGAAGTGCCCAGGAAGACTCTGTCATGGCCCCTTGTGTGAGCTGCCATGAGAGAACGCTGTGCTTGGAACACTGCGAGGCCCGCCCTCGTACCTGAAGTCCACTCTGCTCGAGGAGAAAGTCGGCATCTTAGCATGCTGTGTGGCTCCCGGCACACCCAGCATGAACCCACGGCCTGGAAGTAAGGCCGTGATTTCCTATGCAGAAGCGGAGGCGTGCTCCAGTTTCCAGGAGGCGGTGGCCTCTGCTCTGCATACCTTGAACGGCATCACAGCTTTCTGGACACCTGGGAGGCTAGCCGGGGCACCCTGTTCCCGGCAGGAACACTGAGTAACCCCAGGCGCACCTGGGTCTGCTAAGCAACATCCAGGCCCGTAGCCCTTTAGAGCCCCTCTGTGCACGCCGAGCGTAGGGAAACGCACTGCCCTCTCTTTTGGAGCAGCTTGGTTTCCTCAGCACTCGCACACGTTCACGCACACCGTTCTGGCACGTCCCACATGGCGTGGAGGTCTTACGCGTTGCCCTAATCGGAGCTGCGCTCAGAGTAACCCTCGTCTTCGCATTCCCATCCAGGGACCTCCTGACTGAAGGCACCGTGCCTCCTAGAGGGACGGCGGCTTGGGTTCTTACTGCAATTCAAGTCCTGTTCCTTCTTTGGCACTGCAGGCAGCCCCAGGCCCAGAGGAGCAGCTACGGCGTTCCTTGGTTGAGACAGTTCGCTGGATGCGGGCCTCCCCTACTTCGATAAGTTGACTCAGGGAAGGAAACACAGGGTAACCGGTGTCTCTTGGGACTCGTTAGAAAACCACAGGGATGTACGCTGAGTGTGCCCGTGCAAACGGGGGCCTGCTGGAACTAGCCCTGCTTTCCCATTTTGAGGGCGGCATTCATGCCTGCCTTGACGCTCCCTGACATTCCCGGCTCCCGACAGGCCAGTGAGCCCTGGAAGAATGCTTCGGGGAAAATTATGAGTTTGCTCTCTCTAAACAAGGGGCTTCCGTGGCCGCGGTGGCGGTCCGCATGACAGGCTCTAGAGCTAAAGGGAACTCAACGTTGAGAACTCGCCTCCAGGTTAGGCCTTGAGTAGCCGTGCAGAAAGGGAGGCATGCAGCTCTTTCCAGGAGTTCTTAGTCGCTTTGCTTTTAAAGGAAGTACACGTCCGGGGACTCCTAGGCCCCACGGGCCGTGCATCATTTTTCCCTCCCAAGGTCACTGAGTGCCTCCAGACACCTGTGGGCCGGCTGAGCAACGTCGAGGTCCATTGGTTGATTCCCCTCGGAGGACCCCTGTGCGTGCCGCTAGTGCTGGGCAACCACACACTGCGCGTTCCTGAGGAGCGCTACATCTCCAGAGCCCTCGAACGCCCTCAGGACAACATGGTTGGTGAGTGCGAAGTGCCCAGGAAGATTCTGTCATGGCCCTTGTGTGAGCTGCCATGAGAGAACGCTGTGCTTGGAACACTGTGAGGCCCGCCCTCGTACCTGAAGTCACTCTGCTCGAGGAGAAGTCGGCATCTTAGCATGCTGTGTGGCTCCCGGCACACCCAGCATGAACCCACGCCTGGAGTAAGGCCCTGATTTGCCGTGCAGAGCGGAGGCGTGCTGCAGTTTCCAGGAGGCGGTGGGCCTCTGCTCTGCATACCTTGAACGGCAGCACCAGCTTTCTGGACACCTGGGAGGCTAGCCGGGGCACCCTGTTCCCGGCAGGAACACTGAGTAACCCCAGGCGCACCTGGGTCTGCTAAGCAACATCCAGGCCCGTAGCCTTTAGAGCCCCTCTGTTGCACGCCGAGCGTAGGGAAACGCACTGCCCTCTCTTTTGGAGCAGCTTGGTTTCCTCAGCACCGCACACGTTCACGCACACCGTTTCTCTGGCACGTCCCACATGGCGCGGAGGTCTTACGCGTTGCCCTAATCGGAGCTGCGCTCAGAGTAACCCTCGTCTTCGCATTTCCATCTAGACCACCTGACTGAAGGCACCGTGCCTACCTAGAGGACGGCGGCTTGGGTTCTTACTGCAATTCAAGTCCTGTTCCTTCTTTGGCACTGCAGGCAGCCCCAGGCCCAGAGGAGCAGCTACGGCGTTCCTTGGTTGAGACAGTTCGCTGGATGCGGGACTCCCTTACTTCGATAAGTTTGACTCAGGAAGGAAACACAGGGTAACCGGTGTCTCTTGGGACTCGTTAGAAACCAACAGGGATGTACGCTGAGTGTGCCCATGAAACGGGGGGCCTGCTGGAACTAGCCCTGCTTTCCCATTTTGAGGGCGGCATTGATGAATGCCTTGACGCTCCCTGACATTCCCGGCTCCCGACAGGCCAGTGAGCCCTGGAAGAATGCTTCGGGGAAAATTATGAGTTTGCTCTCTCTAAACCAGGGGCTTCCGTGGCCGCGGTGGCGGTCCGCATGACAGGCTCTAGAGCTAAAGGGAACCTCAACGTGAGAACTCGCCCCAGGTTAGGCCCTGAGTAGCCGTGCAGAAAGGGAGGCATGCAGCTCTTTCCAGGAGTTCTTAGTCGCTTTGCTTTAAAGGAAGTACACAGTCCGGGGAACTCCTAGGCCCCACGGGCGTGCATCATTTTCCCTCAAGGTCACTGAGTGCCTCCAGACACCTGTGGGCCGGCGGAGCAACGTCGAGGTCCATTGGTTGATTCCCTCGGAGGACCCCTGTGCGTGCCGAGTGCTGGGCAACCACACACTGCGCGTTCCTTGAGGAGCGCTACATCTCCAGAGCCCTCGAACGCCCTCAGGACAACATGGCTGGTGAGTGCGAAGTGCCCAGGAAGACTCTGTCATGGCCCTTGTGTGAGCTGCCATGAGAGAACGCTGTGCTTGGAACACTGCGAGGCCCGCCCTCGTACCTGAAGTCACTCTGCTCGAGGAGAAAGTCGGCATCTTAGCATGCTGTGTGGCTCCCGGCACACCCAGCATGAACCCACGCCTGGAAGTAAGGCCCTGATTTGCCGTGCAGAAGCGGAGGCGTGCTGCAGTTTCCAGGAGGCGGTGGCCTCTGCTCTGCATACCTTGAACGGCAGCACAGCTTTCTGGACACCTGGGAGGCTAGCCGGGGCACCCTGTTCCCGGCAGGAACACTGAGTAACCCCAGGCGCACCTGGGTCTGCTAAGCAACATCCAGGCCCGTAGCCCTTTAGAGCCCCTCTGTGCACGCCGAGCGTAGGGAAATGCACTGCCCTCTCTTTTGGAGCAGCTTGGTTTCCTCAGCACTCGCACACGTTCACGCACACCGTTCTGGCACGTCCCACATGGCGCGGAGGTCTTACGCGTTGCCCTAATCGGAGCTGCGCTCAGAGTAACCCTCGTCTTCGCATTCCATCCAGGACCTCCTGACTGAAGGCACCGTGCCTCCTAGAGGACGGCGGCTTGGGTTCTTACTGCAATTCAAGTCCTGTTCCTTCTTTGGCACTGCAGGCAGCCCCAGGCCCAGAGGAGCAGCTACGGCGTTCCTTGGTTGAGACAGTTCGCTGGATGCGGGACTCCCTACTTCGATAAGTTGACTCAGGGAAGGAAACACAGGGTAACCGGTGTCTCTGGGACTCGTTAGAAACCACAGGGATGTACGCTGAGTGTGCCCATGAAAACGGGGCCTGCTGGAACTAGCCCTGCTTTCCCATTTTGAGGGCGGCATTCATGCCTGCCTTGACGCTCCCTGACATTCCCGGCTCCCGACAGGCCAGTGAGCCCTGGAAGAATGCTTCGGGGAAAATTATGAGTTTGCTCTCTCTAAACCAGGGGCTTCCGTGGCCGCGGTGGCGGTCCGCATGACAGGCTCTAGAGCTAAAGGAACCTCAACGTGAGAACTCGCCTCCAGGTTAGGCCCTGAGTAGCCGTGCAGAAAGGGAGGCATGCAGCTCTTCCAGGAGTTCTTAGTCGCTTTGCTTTAAAGGAAGTACCCGTCCGGGGACTCCTAGGCCCCACGGGCGTGCATCATTTTCCCTCCAAGGTCACTGAGTGCCTCCAGACACCTGTGGGCCGGCTGAACAACGTCGAGGTCCATTGGTTGATTCCCTCGGGGACCCCTGTGCGTGCCGAGTGCTGGGCAACCACACACTGCGCGTTCCTTGAGGAGCGCTACATCTCCAGAGCCCTCGAACGCCCTCAGGACAACATGGCTGGTGAGTGCGAAGTGCCCAGGAAGACTCTGTCATGGACCTTGTGTGAGCTGCCATGAGAGAACGCTGTGCTTGGAACACTGTGATGGCCCGCCCTCGTACCTGAAGTCACTCTGCTCGAGGAGAAAGTCGGCATCTTAGCATGCTGTGTGGCTCCCGGCACACCCAGCATGAACCCACGCCTGGAAGTAAGGCCCTGATTTGCCGTGCAGAAGCGGAGGCGTGCTGCAGTTTCCAGGAGGCGGTGGCCTCTGCTCTGCATACCTTGAACGGCAGCACAGCTTTCTGGACACCTGGGAGGCTAGCCGGGGCACCCTGTTCCCGGCAGGAACACTGAGTAACCCCAGGCGCACCTGGGTCTGCTAAGCAACATCCAGGCCCGTAGCCCTTTAGAGCCCCTCTGTGCACGCCGAGCGTAGGGAAACGCACTGCCCTCTCTTTTGGAGCAGCTTGGTTTCCTCAGCACTCGCACACGTTCACGCACACCGTTCTGGCACGTCCCACATGGCGCGGAGGTCTTACGCGTTGCCCTAATCGGAGCTGCGCTCAGAGTAACCCTCGTCTTCGCATTCCATCCAGGACCTCCTGACTGAAGGCACCGTGCCTCCTAGAGGACGGCGGCTTGGGTTCTTACTGCAATTCAAGTCCTGTTCCTTCTTTGGCACTGCAGGCAGCCCCAGGCCCAGAGGAGCAGCTACGGCGTTCCTTGGTTGAGACAGTTCGCTGGATGCGGGACTCCCTACTTCGATAAGTTGACTCAGGGAAGGAAACACAGGGTAACCGGTGTCTCTTGGGACTCGTTAGAAACCCCAGGGATGTACGCTGAGTGTGCCCATGAAAACGGGGGCCTGCTGGAACTAGCCCTGCTTTCCCATTTTGAGGGCGGCATTCATGCCTGCCTTGACGCTCCCTGACATTCCCGGCTCCCGACAGGCCAGTGAGCCCTGGAAGAATGCTTCGGGGAAAATTATGAGTTTGCTCTCTCTAAACCAGGGGCTTCCGTGGCCGCGGTGGCGGTCCGCATGACAGGCTCTAGAGCTAAAGGGAACCTCAACGTGAGAACTCGCCTCCAGGTTAGGCCCTGAGTAGCCGTGCAGAAAGGGAGGCATGCAGCTCTTTCCAGGAGTTCTTAGTCGCTTTGCTTTAAAGGAAGTACACGTCCGGGGACTCCTAGGCCCCACGGGCGTGCATCATTTTCCCTCCAAGGTCACTGAGTGCCTCCAGACACCTGTGGGCCGGCTGAGCAATGTCGAGGTCCATTGGTTGATTCCCTCGGAGGACCCCTGTGCGTGCCGAGTGCTGGGCAACCACACACTGCGCGTTCCTTGAGGAGCGCTACATCTCCAGAGCCCTCGAACGCCCTCAGGACAACATGGCTGGTGAGTGCGAAGTGCCCAGGAAGACTCTGTCATGGCCCTTGTGTGAGCTGCCATGAGAGAACGCTGTGCTTGGAACACTGCGAGGCCCGCCCTCGTACCTGAAGTCACTCTGCTCGAGGAGAAAGTCGGCATCTTAGCATGCTGTGTGGCTCCCGGCACACCCAGCATGAACCCACGCCTGGAAGTAAGGCCCTGATTTGCCGTGCAGAAGCGGAGGCGTGCTGCAGTTTCCAGGAGGCGGTGGCCTCTGCTCTGCATACCTTGAACGGCAGCACAGCTTTCTGGACACCTGGGAGGCTAGCCGGGGCACCCTGTTCCCGGCAGGAACACTGAGTAACCCCAGGCGCACCTGGGTCTGCTAAGCAACATCCAGGCCCGTAGCCCTTTAGAGCCCCTCTGTGCACGCCGAGCGTAGGGAAACGCACTGCCCTCTCTTTTTGGAGCAGCTTGGTTTCCTCAGCACTTCGCACACGTTCACGCACACCGTTCTGGCACGTCCCACCATGGCGCGGAGGTCTTACGCGTTGCCCTAATCGGAGCTGCGCTCAGAGTAACCCTCGTCTTCGCCATTCCATCCAGGACCTCCTGACTGAAGGCACCGTGCCTCCTAGAGGACGGCGGCTTGGGTTCTTACTGCAATTCAGTCCTGTTCCTTCTTTGGCACTGCAGGCAGCCCCAGGCCCAGAGGAGCAGCTACGGCGTTCCTTGGTTGAGACAGTTCGCTGGATGCGGGACTCCCTACTTCGATAAGTTGACTCAGGGAAGGAAACACAGGGTAACCGGTGTCTCTGGGGACTCGTTAGAAACCACAGGGATGTACGCTGAGTGTGCCCATGAAAACGGGGGCCTGCTGGAACTAGCCCTGCTTTCCCATTTTGAGGGCGGCATTCATGCCTGCCTTGACGCTCCCTGACATTCCCGGCTCCCGACAGGCCAGTGAGCCCTGGAAGAATGCTTCGGGGAAAATTATGAGTTTGCTCTCTCTAAACCAGGGGCTTCCGTGGCCGCGGTGGCGGTCCGCATGACAGGCTCTAGAGCTAAAGGGAACCTCAACGTGAGAACTCGCCTCCAGGTTAGGCCCTGAGTAGCCGTGCAGAAAGGGAGGCATGCAGCTCTTTCCAGGAGTTCTTAGTCGCTTTGCTTTAAAGGAAGTACACGTCCGGGGACTCCTAGGCCCCACGGGCGTGCATCATTTTCCCTCCAAGGTCACTGAGTGCCTCCAGACACCTGTGGGCCGGCGCTGAACAACGTCGAGGTCCATTGGTTGATTTCCCTCGGAGGACCCCTGTGCGTGCCGAGTGCTGGGCAACCACACACTGCGCGTTCCTTGAGGAGCGCTACATCTCCAGAGCCCTCGAACGCCCTCAGGACAACATGGCTGGTGAGTGCGAAGTGCCCAGGAAGACTCTGTCATGGCCCTTGTGTGAGCTGCCATGAGAGAATGCTGTGCTTGGAACACTGCGAGGCCCGCCCTCGTACCTGAAGTCACTCTGCTCGAGGAGAAAGTCGGCATCTTAGCATGCTGTGTGGCTCCCGGCACACCCAGCATGAACCCACGCCTGGAAGTAAGGCCCTGATTTGCCGTGCAGAAGCGGAGGCGTGCTGCAGTTTCCAGGAGGCGGTGGCCTCTGCTCTGCATACCTTGAACGGCAGCACAGCTTTCTGGACACCTGGGAGGCTAGCCGGGGCACCCTGTTCCCGGCAGGAACACTGAGTAACCCCAGGCGCACCTGGGTCTGCTAAGCAACATCCAGGCCCGTAGCCCTTTAGAGCCCCTCTGTGCACGCGAGCGTAGGGAAACGCACTGCCCTCTCTTTTGGAGCAGCTTGGTTTCCTCAGCACTCGCACACGTTCACGAACACCGTTCTGGCACGTCCCACATGGCGCGGAGGTCTTACGCGTTGCCCTAATCGGAGCTGCGCTCAGAGTAACCCTCGTCTTCGCATTCCATCCAGGACCTGCTGACTGAAGGCACCGTGCCTCCTAGAGGACGGCGGCTTGGGTTCTTACTGCAATTCAAGTCCTGTTCCTTCTTTGGCACTGCAGGCAGCCCAGGCCCAGAGGAGCAGCTACGGCGTTCCTTGGTTGAGACAGTTCGCTGGATGCGGGCCCCCCCTACTTCGATAAGTTGACTCAGGGAAGGAAACACAGGGTAACCGGTGTCTCTTGGGACTCGTTAGAAACCACAGGGATGTACGCTGAGTGTGCCCATGAAAACGGGGGCCTGCTGGAACTAGCCTGCTTTCCCATTTTGAGGGCGGCATTCATGCCTGCCTTGACACTCCCTGACATTCCCGGCTCCCGACAGGCCAGTGAGCCCTGGAAGAATGCTTCGGGGAAAATTATGAGTTTGCTCTCTCTAAACCAGGGGCTTCCGTGGCCGCGGTGGCGGTCCGCATGACAGGCTCTAGAGCTAAAGGGAACCTCAACGTGAGAACTCGCCTCCAGGTTAGGCCCTGAGTAGCCGTGCAGAAAGGGAGGCATGCAGCTCTTTCCAGGAGTTCTTAGTCGCTTTGCTTTAAAGGAAGTACACGTCCGGGGACTCCTAGGCCCCACGGGCGTGCATCATTTTCCCTCCAAGGTCACTGAGTGCCTCCAGACACCTGTGGGCCGGCTGAACAACGTCGAGGTCCATTGCTTGATTCCCTCGGAGGACCCCTGTGCGTGCCGAGTGCTGGGCAACCACACACTGCGCGTTCCTTGAGGAGCGCTACATCTCCAGAGCCCTCGAAACGCCCTCAGGACAACATGGCTGGTGAGTGCGAAGTGCCCAGGAAGACTCTGTCATGGCCCTTGTGTGAGCTGCCATGAGAGAACGCTGTGCTTGGAACACTGCGAGGCCCGCCCTCGTACCTGAAGTCACTCTGCTCGAGGAGAAAGTCGGCATCTTAGCATGCTGTGTGGCTCCCGGCACACCCAGCATGAACCCACGCCTGGAGTAAGGCCCCTGATTTGCCGTGCAGAAGCGGAGGCGTGCTGCAGTTTCCAGGAGGCGGTGGCCTCTGCTCTGCATACCTTGAATGGCAGCACAGCTTTCTGGACACCTGGGAGGCTAGCCGGGGCACCCTGTTCCCGGCAGGAACACTGAGTAACCCCAGGCGCACCTGGGTCTGCTAAGCAACATCCAGGCCCGTAGCCCTTTAGAGCCCCTCTGTGCACGCCGAGCGTAGGGAAACGCACTGCCCTCTCTTTTGGAGCAGCTTGGTTTCCTCAGCACTCGCACACGTTCACGCACACCGTTCTGGCACGTCCCACATGGCGCGGAGGTCTTACGCGTTGCCCTAATCGGAGCTGCGCTCAGAGTAACCCTCGTCTTCGCATTCCATCCAGGACCTCCTGACTGAAGGCACCGTGCCTCCTAGAGGACGGCGGCTTGGGTTCTTACTGCAATTCAAGTCCTGTTCCTTCTTTGGCACTGCAGGCAGCCCCAGGCCCAGAGGAGCAGCTACGGCGTTCCTTGGTTGAGACAGTTCGCTGGATGCGGGACTCCCTACTTCGATAAGTTGACTCAGGGAAGGAAACACAGGGTAACCGGTGTCTCTTGGGACTCGTTAGAAACCACAGGGATGTACGCTGAGTGTGCCCATGAAAACGGGGGCCTGCTGGAACTAGCCCTGCTTTCCCATTTTGAGGGCGGCATTCATGCCTGCCTTGACGCTCCCTGACATTCCCGGCTCCCGACAGGCCAGTGAGCCCTGGAAGAATGCTTCGGGAAAATTATGAGTT
This sequence comes from Tursiops truncatus, assembly GCF_011762595.2. NCBI lineage: Eukaryota > Metazoa > Chordata > Mammalia > Artiodactyla > Delphinidae > Tursiops > Tursiops truncatus. The sequence continues at coordinate 352,268 of NW_022983341.1, forward strand.
TGCTCTCTCTAAACCAGGGGCTTCCGTGGCCGCGGTGGCGGTCCGCATGACAGGCTCTAGAGCTAAAGGGAACCTCAACGTGAGAACTCGCCTCCAGGTTAGGCCCTGAGTAGCCGTGCAGAAAGGGAGGCATGCAGCTCTTTCCAGGAGTTCTTAGTCGCTTTGCTTTAAAGGAAGTACACGTCCGGGGACTCCTAGGCCCCACGGGCGTGCATCATTTTCCCTCCAAGGTCACTGAGTGCCTCCAGACACCTGTGGGCCGGCTGAACAACGTCGAGGTCCATTGGTTGATTCCCTCGGAGGACCCCTGTGCGTGCCGAGTGCTGGGCAACCACACACTGCGCGTTCCTTGAGGAGCGCTACATCTCCAGAGCCCTCGAACGCCCTCAGGACAACATGGCTGGTGAGTGCGAAGTGCCCAGGAAGACTCTGTCATGGCCCTTGTGTGAGCTGCCATGAGAGAACGCTGTGCTTGGAACACTGCGAGGCCCGCCCTCGTACCTGAAGTCACTCTGCTCGAGGAGAAAGTCGGCATCTTAGCATGCTGTGTGGCTCCCGGCACACCCAGCATGAACCCACGCCTGGAAGTAAGGCCCTGATTTGCCGTGCAGAAGCGGAGGCGTGCTGCAGTTTCCAGGAGGCGGTGGCCTCTGCTCTGCATACCTTGAACGGCAGCACAGCTTTCTGGACACCTGGGAGGCTAGCCGGGGCACCCTGTTCCCGGCAGGAACACTGAGTAACCCCAGGCGCACCTGGGTCTGCTAAGCAACATCCAGGCCCGTAGCCCTTTAGAGCCCCTCTGTGCACGCCGAGCGTAGGGAAATGCACTGCCCTCTCTTTTGGAGCAGCTTGGTTTCCTCAGCACTCGCACACGTTCACGCACACCGTTCTGGCACGTCCCACATGGCGCGGAGGTCTTACGCGTTGCCCTAATCGGAGCTGCGCTCAGAGTAACCCTCGTCTTCGCATTCCATCCAGGACCTCCTGACTGAAGGCACCGTGCCTCCTAGAGGACGGCGGCTTGGGTTCTTACTGCAATTCAAGTCCTGTTCCTTCTTTGGCACTGCAGGCAGCCCCAGGCCCAGAGGAGCAGCTACGGCGTTCCTTGGTTGAGACAGTTCGCTGGATGCGGGCCTCCCTACTTCGATAAGTTGACTCAGGGAAGGAAACACAGGGTAACCGGTGTCTCTTGGGACTCGTTAGAAACCACAGGGATGTACGCTGAGTGTGCCCATGAAAACGGGGGCCTGCTGGAACTAGCCCTGCTTTCCCATTTTGAGGGCGGCATTCATGCCTGCCTTGACGCTCCCTGACATTCCCGGCTCCCGACAGGCCAGTGAGCCCTGGAAGAATGCTTCGGGGAAAATTATGAGTTTGCTGTCTCTAAACCAGGGGCTTCCGTGGCCGCGGTGGCGGTCCGCATGACAGGCTCTAGAGCTAAAGGGAACCTCAACGTGAGAACTCGCCTCCAGGTTAGGCCCTGAGTAGCCGTGCAGAAAGGGAGGCATGCAGCTCTTTCCAGGAGTTCTTAGTCGCTTTGCTTTAAAGGAAGTACACGTCCGGGGACTCCTAGGCCCCACGGGCGTGCATCATTTTCCCTCCAAGGTCACTGAGTGCCTCCAGACACCTGTGGGCCGGCTGAGCAACGTCGAGGTCCATTGGTTGATTCCCTCGGAGGACCCCTGTGCGTGCCGAGTGCTGGGCAACCACACACTGCGCGTTCCTTGAGGAGCGCTACATCTCCAGAGCCCTCAAACGCCCTCAGGACAACATGGCTGGTGAGTGCGAAGTGCCCAGGAAGACTCTGTCATGGCCCTTGTGTGAGCTGCCATGAGAGAACGCTGTGCTTGGAACACTGCGAGGCCCGCCCTCGTACCTGAAGTCACTCTGCTCGAGGAGAAAGTCGGCATCTTAGCATGCTGTGTGGCTCCCGGCACACCCAGCATGAACCCACGCCTGGAAGTAAGGCCCTGATTTGCCGTGCAGAAGCGGAGGCGTGCTGCAGTTTCCAGGAGGCGGTGGCCTCTGCTCTGCATACCTTGAACGGCAGCACAGCTTTCTGGACACCTGGGAGGCTAGCCGGGGCACCCTGTTCCCGGCAGGAACACTGAGTAACCCCAGGCGCACCTGGGTCTGCTAAGCAACATCCAGGCCCGTAGCCCTTTAGAGCCCCTCTGTGCACGCCGAGCGTAGTGAAACGCACTGCCCTCTCTTTTGGAGCAGCTTGGTTTCCTCAGCACTCGCACACGTTCACGCACACCGTTCTGGCACGTCCCACATGGCGCGGAGGTCTTACGCGTTGCCCTAATCGGAGCTGCGCTCAGAGTAACCCTCGTCTTCGCTTTCCATCCAGGACCTGCTGACTGAAGGCACCGTGCCTCCTAGAGGACGGCGGCTTGGGTTCTTACTGCAATTCAAGTCCTGTTCCTTCTTTGGCACTGCAGGCAGCCCCAGGCCCAGAGGAGCAGCTACGGCGTTCCTTGGTTGAGACAGTTCGCTGGATGCGGGACTCCCTACTTCGATAAGTTGACTCAGGGAAGGAAACACAGGGTAACCGGTGTCTCTTGGGACTCGTTAGAAACCACAGGGATGTACGCTGAGTGTGCCCATGGAAACGGGGGCCTGCTGGAACTAGCCCTGCTTTCCCATTTTGAGGGCGGCATTCATGCCTGCCTTGACGCTCCCTGACATTCCCGGCTCCCGACAGGCCAGTGAGCCCTGGAAGAATGCTTCGGGGAAAATTATGAGTTTGCTGTCTCTAAACCAGGGGCTTCCGTGGCCGCGGTGGCGGTCCGCATGACAGGCTCTAGAGCTAAAGGGAACCTCAACGTGAGAACTCGCCTCCAGGTTAGGCCCTGAGTAGCCGTGCAGAAAGGGAGGCATGCAGCTCTTTCCAGGAGTTCTTAGTCGCTTTGCTTTAAAGGAAGTACACGTCCGGGGACTCCTAGGTCCCACGGGCGTGCATCATTTTCCCTCCAAGGTCACTGAGTGCCTCCAGACACCTGTGGGCCGGCTGAGCAACGTCGAGGTCCATTGGTTGATTCCCTCGGAGGACCCCTGTGCGTGCCGAGTGCTGGGCAACCACACACTGCGCGTTCCTTGAGGAGCGCTACATCTCCAGAGCCCTCGAACGCCCTCAGGACAACATGGCTGGTGAGTGCGAAGTGCCCAGGAAGACTCTGTCATGGCCCTTGTGTGAGCTGCCATGAGAGAACGCTGTGCTTGGAACACTGCGAGGCCCGCCCTCGTACCTGAAGTCACTCTGCTCGAGGAGAAAGTCGGCATCTTAGCATGCTGTGTGGCTCCCGGCACACCCAGCATGAACCCACGCCTGGAAGTAAGGCCCTGATTTGCCGTGCAGAAGCGGAGGCGTGCTGCAGTTTCCAGGAGGCGGTGGCCTCTGCTCTGCATACCTTGAACGGCAGCACAGCTTTCTGGACACCTGGGAGGCTAGCCGGGGCACCCTGTTCCCGGCAGGAACACTGAGTAACCCCAGGCGCACCTGGGTCTGCTAAGCAACATCCAGGCCCGTAGCCCTTTAGAGCCCCTCTGTGCACGCCGAGCGTAGTGAAACGCACTGCCCTCTCTTTTGGAGCAGCTTGGTTTCCTCAGCACTCGCACACGTTCACGCACACCGTTCTGGCACGTCCCACATGGCGCGGAGGTCTTACGCGTTGCCCTAATCGGAGCTGCGCTCAGAGTAACCCTCGTCTTCGCATTCCATCCAGGACCTCCTGACTGAAGGCACCGTGCCTCCTAGAGGACGGCGGCTTGGGTTCTTACTGCAATTCAAGTCCTGTTTCTTCTTTGGCACTGCAGGCAGCCCAGGCCCAGAGGAGCAGCTACGGCGTTCCTTGGTTGAGACAGTTCGCTGGATGCGGGACTCCCTACTTCGATAAGTTGACTCAGGGAAGGAAACACAGGGTAACCAGTGTCTCTTGCGACTCGTTAGAAACCACAGGGATGTACGCTGAGTGTGCCCATGAAACGGGGGCCTGCTGGAACTAGCCCTGCTTTCCCATTTTGAGGGCGGCATTCATGCCTGCCTTGACGCTCCCTGACATTCCCGGCTCCCGACAGGCCAGTGAGCCCTGGAAGAATGCTTCGGGGAAAATTATGAGTTTGCTCTCTCTAAACCAGGGGCTTCCGTGGCCGCGGTGGCGGTCCGCATGACAGGCTCTAGAGCTAAAGGGAACCTCAACGTGAGAACTCGCCTCCAGGTTAGGCCCTGAGTAGCCGTGCAGAAAGGGAGGCATGCAGCTCTTTCCAGGAGTTCTTAGTCGCTTTGCTTTAAAGGAAGTACACGTCCGGGGACTCCTAGGCCCCACGGGCGTGCATCATTTCCCTCCAAGGTCACTGAGTGCCTCCAGACACCTGTGGGCCGGGCTGAACAACGTCGAGGTCCATTGGTTGATTCCCTCGGAGGACCCCTGTGCGTGCCGAGTGCTGGGCAACCACACACTGCGCGTTCCTTGAGGAGCGCTACATCTCCAGAGCCCTCGAACGCCCTCAGGACAACATGGCTGGTGAGTGCGAAGTGCCCAGGAAGACTCTGTCATGGCCCTTGTGTGAGCTGCCATGAGAGAACGCTGTGCTTGGAACACTGCGAGGCCCGCCCTCGTACCTGAAGTCACTCTGCTCGAGGAGAAAGTCGGCATCTTAGCATGCTGTGTGGCTCCCGGCACACCCAGCATGAACCCACGCCTGGAAGTAAGGCCCTGATTTGCCGTGCAGAAGCGGAGGCGTGCTGCAGTTTCCAGGAGGCGGTGGCCTCTGCTCTGCATACCTTGAACGGCAGCACAGCTTTCTGGACACCTGGGAGGCTAGCCGGGGCACCCTGTTTCCGGCAGGAACACTGAGTAACCCCAGGCGCACCTGGGTCTGCTAAGCAACATCCAGGCCCGTAGCCCTTTAGAGCCCCTCTGTGCACGCCGAGCGTAGGGAAACGCACTGCCCTCTCTTTTGGAGCAGCTTGGTTTCCTCAGCACTCGCACACGTTCACGCACACCGTTCTGGCACGTCCCACATGGCGCGGAGGTCTTACGCGTTGCCCTAATCGGAGCTGCGCTCAGAGTAACCCTCGTCTTCGCATTCCATCCAGGACCTCCTGACTGAAGGCACCGTGCCTCCTAGAGGACGGCGGCTTGGGTTCTTACTGCAATTCAAGTCCTGTTCCTTCTTTGGCACTGCAGGCAGCCCCAGGCCCAGAGGAGCAGCTACGGCGTTCCTTGGTTGAGACAGTTCGCTGGATGCGGGACTCCCTACTTCGATAAGTTGACTCAGGGAGGAAACACAGGGTAACCGGTGTCTCTTGGGACTCGTTAGAAACCACAGGGATGTACGCTGAGTGTGCCCATGAAAACGGGGGCCTGCTGGAACTAGCCCTGCTTTCCCATTTGAGGGCGGCATTCATGCCTGCCTTGACGCTCCCTGACATTCCCGGCTCCCGACAGGCCAGTGAGCCCTGGAAGAATGCTTCGGGGAAAATTATGAGTTTGCTCTCTCTAAACCAGGGGCTTCCGTGGCCGCGGTGGCGGTCCGCATGACAGGCTCTAGAGCTAAAGGGAACCTCAACGTGAGAACTCGCCTCCAGGTTAGGCCCTGAGTAGCCGTGCAGAAAGGGAGGCATGCAGCTCTTTCCAGGAGTTCTTAGTCGCTTTGCTTTAAAGGAAGTACACGTCCGGGGACTCCTAGGCCCCACGGGCGTGCATCATTTTCCCTCCAAGGTCACTGAGTGCCTCCAGACACCTGTGGGCCGGCTGACAACGTCGAGGTCCATTGGTTGATTCCCTCGGAGGACCCCTGTGCGTGCCGAGTGCTGGGCAACCACACACTGCGCGTTCCTTGAGGAGCGCTACATCTCCAGAGCCCTCGAACGCCCTCAGGACAACATGGCTGGTGAGTGCGAAGTGCCCAGGAAGACTCTGTCATGGCCCTTGTGTGAGCTGCCATGAGAGAACGCTGTGCTTGGAACACTGTGAGGCCCGCCCTCGTACCTGAAGTCACTCTGCTCGAGGAGAAAGTCGGCATCTTAGCATGCTGTGTGGCTCCCGGCACACCCAGCATGAACCCACGCCTGGAAGTAAGGCCCTGATTGCCGTGCAGAAGCGGAGGCGTGCTGCAGTTTCCAGGAGGCGGTGGCCTCTGCTCTGCATACCTTGAACGGCAGCACAGCTTTCTGGACACCTGGGAGGCTAGCCGGGGCACCCTGTTCCCGGCAGGAACACTGAGTAACCCCAGGCGCACCTGGGTCTGCTAAGCAACATCCAGGCCCGTAGCCCTTTAGAGCCCCTCTGTGCACGCCGAGCGTAGGGAAACGCACTGCCCTCTCTTTGGAGCAGCTTGGTTTCCTCAGCACTCGCACACGTTCACGCACACCGTTCTGGCACGTCCCACATGGCGCGGAGGTCTTACGCGTTGCCCTAATCGGAGCTGCGCTCAGAGTAACCCTCGTCTTCGCATTCCATCCAGGACCTCTGACTGAAGGCACCGTGCCTCCTAGAGGACGGCGGCTTGGGTTCTTACTGCAATCAAGTCCTGTTCTTCTTTGGCACTGCAGGCAGCCCCAGGCCCAGAGGAGCAGCTACGGCGTTCCTTGGTTGAGACAGTTCGCTGGATGCGGGACCCCTACTTCGATAAGTTGACTCAGGGAAGGAAACACAGGGTAACCGGTGTCTCTTGGGACTCGTTAGAAACCACAGGGATGTACGCTGAGTGTGCCCATGAAAACGGGGGCCTGCTGGAACTAGCCCTGCTTTCCCATTTTGAGGGCGGCATTCATGCCTGCCTTGACGCTCCTGACATTCCCGCTCCCGACAGGCCAGTGAGCCCTGGAAGAATGCTTCGGGGAAAATTATGAGTTTGCTCTCTCTAAACCAGGGGCTTCCGTGGCCGCGGTGGCGGTCCGCATGACAGGCTCTAGAGCTAAAGGGAACCTCAACGTGAGAACTCGCCTCCAGGTTAGGCCCTGAGTAGCCGTGCAGAAAGGGAGGCATGCAGCTCTTTCCAGGAGTTCTTAGTCGCTTTGCTTTAAAGGAAGTACACGTCCGGGGACTCCTAGGCCCCACGGGCGTGCATCATTTCCCTCCTAGGTCACTGAGTGCCTCCAGACACCTGTGGGCGGCTGAGCAACGTCGAGGTCCATTGGTTGATTCCCTCGGAGGACCCCTGTGCGTGCCGAGTGCTGGGCAACCACACACTGCGCGTTCCTTGAGGAGCGCTACATCTCCAGAGCCCTCGAACGCCCTCAGGACAACATGGCTGGTGAGTGCGAAGTGCCCAGGAAGACTCTGTCATGGCCCTGTGTGAGCTGCCATGAGAGAACGCTGTGCTTGGAACACTGCGGCCCGCCCTCGTACCTGATGTCACTCTGCTCGAGGAGAAAGTCGGCATCTTAGCATGCTGTGTGGCTCCCGGCACACCCAGCATGAACCCACGCCTGGAAGTAAGGCCCTGATTTGCCGTGCAGAAGCGGAGGCGTGCTGCAGTTTCCAGGAGGCGGTGGCCTCTGCTCTGCATACCTTGAACGGCAGCACAGCTTTCTGGACACCTGGGAGGCTAGCCGGGGCACCCTGTCCCGGCAGGAACACTGAGTAACCCAGCGCACTGGGTCTGCTAAGCAACATCCAGGCCCGTAGCCCTTTAGAGCCCTCTGTGCACGCCGAGCGTAGGGAAAACGCACTGCCCTCTCTTTTGGAGCAGCTTGGTTTCCTCAGCACTCGCACACGTTCACGCACACCGTTCTGGCACGTCCCACATGGGCGGAGGTCTTACGCGTGGCGCTA